>NC_090851.1:10277500-10577500 GCF_024217435.2 Syngnathus scovelli | reverse complement strand
AGGTTGTTGCTTATCTATTTTTATGTCTCCATAATTGGATTGCGCAGGTATAGTTGTGACCAGATATATACTGTATGCAAGAAGCAAATCTATTTTTAAACAACAACTTTTTATAAATAAATGTTTTACACAGACATGTAGACACATGGGATCCTACATGGCAATGTATTTTGGGGTTAAATTGGATTATTTTGTGTTTTAATTAGAAGAGTCGAGTAGATCTTAATGGAGCAGACATGTTTTGCGTGAGTGGATTGCGTCACACACTGATCATGCTCATCATTTGTTGCCTATTCTTGTTAAGAACGCAAATTATGATGGATTGCTGAAACTGTGTCTCTCTAAAAATAAGTCTGTCAAAGAAAAATAAATACAGTACAACTTTTTAAAAATCTATTTTCCCCTATGATTAGGTGATATATTCTTTTTTTAACCTATTACTTGGATTTCCAGCGTTAATGTGAGACTAGCCTGTGCAGAGAAGGTTCGGCAGCTTAACATTCATGTGCGTGTGTGTGTGTGTGTTTCACTGGTTAGGGTGCTGCTTTAAGATAAGGCCTGGCCTGTGCCTCACAGCGAAAGAGACGGTGTGTGTAAGCCCTTAAAGCCTTATCCTGATACACCTCCCACCCCCACTGCCTCTCCATCACCCCACACATACACTCGCTCTGTGGATTAACCTAGTCATGTAGCATTTCAATGGCAAATCTTGCAACACACACACGCACACACACGCACACGCACGTCCAGAGGATTAACCCCTGTGTGCCCATAGAGGATTCTTAGCCACTCTCCGGTTGTGAAAACTTGCTTGGGTTACCATGGCTACTGTAGTCACAGAGTAAAACACACAAATCCATATAGGTCACACATGCACATACATGCATATACAATAAATGGAGGCTGCCAATAAGAATGACAAGAAACCTCCTGAGCTACCAATGTAATCATGTCATATGTAACTTTGCTAGGTTTGATAAAATATATGTGCACATAAAGTCAACTAAGACATTTTTTGTCATTGGTTGAGTGGCGTGCCTTCGAGGCAGTTTATCTCCTTAATGTCTCACACTCTGTCGACAAAGGTGCATATTTGACCTGGAATCATCATTCTGCAAATTAAAAGCAAATCGGTAACAGCCAACTGGGAAAAGACATACTATATTTACATATTAGACCCTAAAATTATTTAATTATGTGTTCACTCAGTATTACTAGAGGGTATCAGGGGATAATAAAAGGCCAACTATATATTTTTTTCCTCAATAAATAAGATTTTCATGGACTCAATTCACCTCAATAGTTAAATCGAAATAGTAAAATATTTATATTACCGAGATAGTTGGGGATATATCTCTTATAAAGTCAACTGGAATATGCGCCACATGTCAAATGGAAGGGTGGGAAAGTTGGTTCAGGTCACGGTAATCTTCCATGTTATGAAACGCACTTTAATTAAGTCACTAAAGAAAGACTGTTTTATTTTCTATGTGAAACCTTAAGCACTGGAGTCGCCTGACTTAATACAGCTTCCTAATAGTTGTCTTAATTCCAGACTAGAATAGATGGAAATTACGCTATCATAGTGTTGTTGCTTTCTGCCTCGTGTAACGCGCGCACATACCCAAAGACATTTTTTTTAAAAAGCTACATAACTTCGCATTTTCACTTGGCAAGTTGACAAAGCGGTTAGCACATTTGTCGAACAATTCTGAGGTTGGCGCTTAAAATCTGGCCTTCCCTGCGTTCTCGCTATGCTTGAGCACGTTTCTGCCAGGTACTACTGCTTCCTCCCACATTCCTCAATCATGCTTCATAGGTTAAGTAAATTCTCCTTCGAGATGAATGCTTGTTTGTCTGCATAACATGTGTTTGCAATTGGCAATTGCCAACCAGTTCAGGCTGAATATACTCTATCCTGGTTCTCGCTTAGTCAGCTTGGCTCCAGCTCACACGTGAACCTGACTAACAGTGTAGAAAATAGATGCATGAAAGTGTTTTCACTTGGTGCGCCTGAAAAAAAAAAAATCAGAACCATGTTTGCGATGATGGTTCATGGTTTACATTTCACATATGACAGACGTGGACTTTATAATACTTGTTCTTTTTTATTTCCAACTTAATCCATATGGGTGAGTCCTTTCTGGCTGTGATCTGAATATCTGATTATATTTTGAGGCGATTTAAGCAGATTTAGAGGCTATGGGATTCTCCTTTAGACTTAATGCGTTGTGTGTGTGTGTGTTGTGTATGTGCGTGTGTGTGTGTATGTGTGTGTGTGTGTGTGTGTGTGTGTGTGTGTGAGAGAGAGAGAGAGAGAGAGAGAGAGAGAGAGAGAGAGAGAGAGAGAGAGAGAGAGAGAGAGAGAGTGAGTGGGAGCAAAAGAGAGGGAGAGCGAGAGAGAAAGAGAGATGAGAGACAGAGAGAGAAAGAGAGAAAAAGAGAGAAAGAGAAGAAGACCGCTGACCCTTAAAACACTCTTTGTGAGAATCATACAGCATCGTATGATTCTTACAGCACAACGAGTCTCAATAACTCCACTATGCTTTATTGCAGGTATGGTGTTCATATCTTTTAGAATTGTAGCCAAAATGCTCAGCTTTTGTTTCATCAGACTACGTATAACAAAATCTGCCAAACACTTGTAAGGGAAAGAAAATTTCAAAAGGGACTTTTTATAGTTGCTAAGCGTCAAAGTTCACTAAAATTTCAGGCAAATGTTTCACTGGACAACCATGTTACCTAGATGAAATATTTGCAAACTAAGTTGTACATAGAATTGTTCTTTCTTTCTTTCTTTCTTTCTTTCTTTCTTTCTTTCTTTCTTTCTTTCTTTCTTTCTTTCTTTCTTTCTTTCTTTCTTTCTTTCTCTCACCGATGTAGCTCGGTTGTTTGCAGCAAACTGATGACGTGCATTAATTAGGTGGACATGAACATGACTTTACAGACAAGATGATCTTCATTTCCACACGTACTTCCACTCGGCTGCATTAGGCCAATTCTCATCTGTGTCACTTAGAACTGAGGCATGGGATGGAGGAGGAAGAGCAGGAGGAAGATGAGAAAAATGCTTAGCAGACAATCTTTATGAGCATTGGAGTGGAGGGGGTGTGAGGCTGAGGGGGGTGACTGGCGGTGGCGGTCAGGGGAGAGAAGAGCAAATGTACTGCGGAGAGAGAGGAGGAGGAGGAGGAAGAAGAGGAGGAGGAGGGCCTAGAGCTATTGTTCATGTCCTCCCGTGAACAAAGGGCTCATCGGGGTCCGTATGTAAACCCACAACAGGCTTCAGTCCTCTGACAAGGCCTCATGCGGGACAAAACATAGCGGTCACACTCCCGCTATTTGGGCCGAATCGCTTCCCCGGCCTCACAGTTCACGGAGTACTGCATCGATCGCGTTCATTGGGACGTGTTGTGTGGCTACGTTGCGCCTCGCCGTCCATTCAGCGGGCCTATCGGAGCGTACGCACGGACTCTACTACCGATCTGTAAACATTCGTTTTCTCATTGGACTTCAGCGCAGGTAAACGCTCGCTTATCCCGGCTACACGCTTCGCATCTTTTTCGGTTAACACCCCGGCTCCATGATTAGTTATGGCTGATCGAGCGGTCGACGCGGCTGGGGTTTCTTTGATTTATTTTGGTGGTTTGTAGTTTAAAAGGGGATTTAATGCTAAGTCGTTAGCACAGGAGCTAGTCGTTGGTACCAGCTGCCATCTGGACTTGCTAGCGTTAGCCTGGCCACCAAGTCCTCGTCGTGGTTTAATTTCACACACTGGTGATGGAGACCAGTGAGAGTATTTGTTGTGAATGTTTACAGTTTGTCTGCTTCTATTTAGTTTATTTGCTTTGACGGCTGAATTGTCTTTTGCTTCGAAACGTGCCAAGCTAACGTTTCACCTAGCTTACTTAGCAGTGTGCGCTTGGTGCTTTTCTAATTGCCTTTGTAACCTCTCAGTCCTTCGTAAAAATGTATGAGGACGGGTTTAGAAACAATAAACGTGTCTGCGATGCCTTTACAAATTTGACGTACAACTTTAAACAAACCGTCCTGTTTTACAGCAGGTTTTGTTTTGGAAAAAGTTCACGATTTGTTTCAGTGTAAGCTAAGTGGTCCAAATCTGCTGAATTGTTATTGTTTTGAAGTGAATAACTATTGTGTAGAGTTTTTGTGCAGTGAGAATTGCTGATCTTTTTCGTCATCGGTGTCATACAACGTGGTGTTTGTTTGAGCTACGCCAGCCCCGCATATCATCAATGTGTGTGTTTGGACAGTGCAGCGTTTGCTTGTTGGACAGGAATGAACAAATTCCCAATGGAGGAAGTGGAATCCTGCTGATGTGATTGGGACCGCCTGTCATTAACCACTAACAGGGGATGAGAGAAGCTAATGGAGCTCTCACCAACTAATGGACACATAACATCGATTATTTATTTATTTATCAACTCCATTTGTGTTGTTTTTCTCCTCCCTCTTGTTGTTGCACCCAGCCCATTGCACAGTACTTCTTGCTTGCACAGTACTTTGTTGACAACAAAGTGATAGTTTTCTGGTTGAAGTTGAGAAATTTGATTTAGTTCCTAACAGAACAACTATTTGGTGTTAATAAAGCCAAAACCAGCATATGGAATGTATATTTGCATGTTGAAGCGATAACACGGTGCTGGCAATTGTATGCGTTTTTTTTTAATATCCATCACATTACTGTCTGAGAGAGAATTGAGTTTGTATTGTATCACAGCAATTAAACATCTAAGATATGAAAATAATTTCATTTTTTTCATGTTTTTACACAATCACCAATCCCATTTACATGTGCTTGAAAAACCTGTCACATAAAGACACAGGCATATGTTTATTATGTTGAGACAAGACGTTAAGAGGCGGGGTGTCACCATGGTAACGGCTGGGGTCGTGACCTGCTGACTGCTACTCTGGATAGCCTTTGAGGAGCTGGCCAATTAGAGTAAGAGACGCGCGAGGCCTGTAAGGGACGGCAAGAGACTTGGTGTTTAGTAGGAATTTCAATACCACTTTTATTCACGTTAATATCAGTGCAAGTACTGAAATACAATACCACCAGTACTTTTTGCGACACAAATTATCGCTGACAGATAACTTAAGAGACCCTCTGTATCCCAATACAGCATTTTCCGTTAAATTACATGAAGATTGGCAGTTTTATTTTTTATCCACATTTTTTTTCTCGCCAATATTGAATGACATTTTAGCCTCAGCAATATGGTTAGCTACCAAGTATGATGCTCTTAAGGCGCTTACATTTGTCGACGTATTAGTTTTGGTGGCGTCATCAACTCTGTATTTCAAGTGGTGTTTCTGTTTCTTCTAGGGCTAAGACCCGTTATGCCGCAATTTGATTTTCATTTAATTTTTATATGATGGTTTCCAGTAATATTCTGGCCCTCTGACAAATACAGTTGGTGACTCCTGGCCTATGTTTTTGCCTGTGTAACTCATTCATTACCTCCTGGTTTGTAAAACACAGCTCTTCAGCTCCCACCCAAGAGCGAGATAGTACACTGTAATTGTCACTTACTCGTTTTTTTTCTTTGACGTAATCATTAACTTAGTAACTTGTACAACTTTGACACGCTCTTGTTGCCGGTATGGCGTATTGAGGCTCTAATGTTTTTATCATGTTTTGAAAGCCTTTATTCCCCACATCAGACTATAGTCTCAAGTACTTAACAATAAACCGTGTTAACGAAGCGCTTATTGCCTTTTGCCAAGTTGTGGATGGGTTTTGATTGGAGGATGTCCTATCTGTCTGTTTATTAGCTTGAGCTGTGTACATTTGTCATACTATCAGCGTACTTGAATTCAGTTTTGCTGTCTTTACATATGGTGACACTCCATTGTTCATATAAAATTACTATTTCCTTCATACTTGCGGGAGCGTTGTCAATCTTGTCCACATCATTCTCATGGCATTGATTGGAATTGATTGTAACTGGATTGTTTTTGTTTTCAGCAGCTGTAACAGCAGTTTAAACTGGGCCGTTTAAGCTATTTTCAAACTAATTCATTAGTCCATGTGCCAATGCACTCGCATTGTTTGAATCAAAACCAAAAACAAACTCAATGCGCTTGATTGGGCGTCATTTATACACAGATTTTGTCTCTTTGAGAACTGTTTAATTTAGGTGCCCCATGACAGATTTCACTTTCAATGCAGTATCTTCTGTCGTTCAAAAAAATCAAAGGTGATTTTAAAAAAAAAAAAAAAGAATAAAATAAAAATTCTCTTTCTGCTTTTCCTTACAGGCTGTTCCTCCAAGTCGTTCAAGCTGTACTCCCCCAAGGAGCCCCCCAACGGTAGCACTTTCCCCCCCTTCCATCCCGGTACCATGTTGGACAGAGACGTGGGGTGAGTTTTGTGACTGAATCTATTTTGGGTATGTCGGATGCTTGATCTCATCTGATCTCAGAAGCTTAGCAGGGTCACGACTGGTTTTACTTAGCTGGGAGACCAATTCTAAAGGGGAACCATACAGTAAATTTACCAAATTAACCTCCAGAACCTTAACACAATAGAGCTTGCATTTTAACTCAATGTCTTTTCCAATACTTTTGCTCGTGGTAAAAGAAGGGGGTGGCTTCAAACGAGGTGCTTTGAGCTGAGTCAACACATCTAATGTTGAGTAGCATGAAGTAAAAGCTGGACTTCTGAACTTTTATCTATTGTTAATCTGTCTATCTGGATCTCAAATGTCTTCAGTATACAAAAAAAGAAATTGACCTTACTGAGCGGATTGTATTTTCAAGGTATTAAGTGTTATGCCCCTGGATACTGTTTACCTATTTGATGGCAGTCTGCATTTAAGATCTGGCATCTGATTGGTAAAAGTCAGGTAAAGCATACAAGTCCATATGAAACTTAATGCGATAAGAATCTTGCGTTCCCGTATTAAAGCTTTATTTGTGTAGTTTATCGGTAAGAGCCAGAGCTGGAGAAGAATTTTATGCTGTCGAAGTGAACGGTTTGAGAATGAGAAAAATCCTGCAGAAGACCTGTTGTCGCTTCTCTGGGAGAAATATTTCACGTAGGTGGTTATTCGGTTTCAGCTGAGTGCAAGTTGTGCCTCTGGGACAAAGTGGGAATGGTCTTGCGAAATCATCATCGCAGTCACTATGGCTTCATTTTTTGTGTTTTTAAAAATAATTCCTAATTTTTTGCCTGTTTCACTTTGTAAGATGGCTGTATTAGCAACTTGACAAGATTTCTAAAAATGAAAATCTGTCAAAATGCTGCCGCTTCAACCTGAGTACAACACAACAAGAAATTGCAACAAAGGGTTCCCAAGAAATTGAGCTTTTAGTGTGGGTGGAAAATGGCCAAGTGTTATTTTTGCCTAAAGCTCTAATTAACAGAAATTGACAAATTTTATTTTGAAAGGTATGGTCTGTATTTTTTACTTAAGGAAAACAATAAAGCCAAACGAATCAAACTGGAACTTAAAATGTATTAAAAACATTTTAAAATATAAGCCTTATTTGCCTTGAATTTATGTGAGTTCACAGATAATGCTATTTATCAGGAACTACTGGATGGTTTTGGCTGAAAGCTATTGAGTGCAGCT
Organism: Syngnathus scovelli; assembly: GCF_024217435.2. Lineage (NCBI taxonomy): Eukaryota > Metazoa > Chordata > Actinopteri > Syngnathiformes > Syngnathidae > Syngnathus > Syngnathus scovelli. Next base: position 10,569,899 of record NC_090851.1, on the reverse strand, counting down.
ATGGTCCTAGACAGTAAATTGTACATAAAGTTATGTTTGCCTTTTTAAGATAGTGCCACAAAGCTTGTCGTTCGTAACCTTTGCCAACAATATCTTGGGAACTAGTTATCATAAATGGTCAATACATCTTATTTCCATCAAGGAAAGTGTCATGCAAAAACTGTGAATATTTTAAGCTTTTGTCTGGATGTAAAATATATAATTAAATATAAAAAAGTCAACACAACAGTTGTGATAGCTGCAGGGACATCGTGTTGTGTGGATTGCGCTCGGTTTCATCCGCTCCATCCATATTCATGCAAAATGACAACATTCTCCAAAAGGCTAATCAAGACATAACAAATATTTTCTGTTATGCAGAAGAGGCTGGCTAGCAACAGCTTCGGCTGGCTACTAGTGCGGTTCATTGTCACGTTGCCCTATCTATGCTTAATGATATCAAATAAATTGTGCAAAGATTAATAGATGATAGCTCTGAGCTACTAAGGCAAGTGTTTATTGCCTACAGTACGGTTCTTGTGGGCTCTGCTAGTAAGAAAATGGCTTTGTGTGTTACATTTACACTCACCAATCCTAGTTGTTGTGATTTGGCTTGTTTGCATTATCTGTGATTAAAAAGATCTCTCTTTCTCGTTTCTGCAGTCCAACCCCAATGTATCCTCCCACATACCTGGAGCCAGGCATAGGGTAAGACAACATTAAACGGCTATACAGATAATGCGGTCTCCTCTCGCATTCAATTGAGCATTAAAGTCTGACCAGGCTAAATGAGGTTGTTAAACAGCTCCGATGGTGCCGCAGCTCAGAATGTCCCTTCTGTTTTATTATCACAAGCCAACTGCGCTACTTCTTTTGTTTTCACCTGCTGTCTTTTTATGGTGTAGGAGGCACACGCCATATGGCAACCAGACAGACTACAGAATATTTGAGTTAAACAAACGGCTACAGAACTGGACAGAGGTTTGTTACACTCTCTCGTGAATTCTCCGAGCACAACATTGGAACCGTGTGTGGCAAATGGAATAATTGTCCATTCTCCAAATTGTAGGAGTGCGACAACCTATGGTGGGATGCATTTACTACAGAGTTTTTTGAAGATGATGCCATGTTGACCATTACTTTCTGTCTTGAAGATGGGCCAAAGCGTTACAGTAAGGACAAATGCCGTATGGGCAGATAATTCTGCTGACATATTGCATATTTAGTCTAATCTCATACTTTTTACTGTCTCATCCCATCAAGCAATTGGTCGAACGTTGATTCCAAGGTACTTTCGGAGTATATTTGAAGGTGGCGCGACTGAGCTCTACTATGTCCTGAAACACCCCAAGGAGTCGTTTCACAACAACTTTGTTTCACTTGACTGTGATCAGTGCACCATGGTCTCCCAAAATGGAAAACCAATGTTCACACAGGTGAGTGAACATTCAAGGTTGGGAAACATCTGTCCAGAATATCTTTATTGCAAAGTGCTTGACATAACTCACAGGTGCCAAACTCGAGGTAGAAAAATCTTATTTAGAAAACTTTTTTCCCCCCATCAAATCCCAAATACAAATAAACAGTTTTCGATGTCTGTATTCAAATTAAATTTGTAATAATGCTGGGTGAGATGCAGCAAGCCGTTTGAACAAACTCCGCATAGATATACTGTACACTTTCTAATCCTACACGAACTTTCCTTCTGTAGGTGTGCGTGGAGGGCCGCTTATACTTGGAGTTCATGTTTGACGACATGATGAGGATAAAAACGTGGCACTTTAGCATCCGACAACACCGTGAACTCATCCCTCGCAGTATACTTGCCATGCATGTAAGTGGAAGCCAATCCTGAATCTTTAACACATTCTTACTGTCTGTGAATATGCCTGTTATTTACTCTGTCTCCTGTTGATAACCAACTCAGGCCCAGGACCCACAGATGCTGGACCAGCTGTCCAAAAATATTACAAGATGTGGCCTGTCAAACTCGACTCTAAACTACCTCCGAGTAAGTCAAACAAAACATCATACCCTCCACTTGCTGCAACTTATTTTTTTGCTTCAATCAAATTTAAAATTTGACCATACTCCTCGAGAACATCTTTTGGGTGTTGTTTGTAGAGACTTTACAAAATACTGAGCAGTATGTATCTTAGTTTCTCAACATGCGCGTTCAAGTCGGACTGGGTCTGCAAGTTACGCCTTCTTAACAATGTGCACTGCATGGCTCAGTCAATTAGATGTCTGTAGCTCAACCACAATGACTTTGCAAACAGGAGGCACTTTTTTAACGTCAGCCTTCTTTCTACCTGTCTGTTTTGTGCTCCAGCTGTGTGTGATACTGGAGCCCATGCAGGAGCTGATGTCCAGACACAAGACGTACAGCCTCAGCCCCAGAGACTGCCTCAAGACCTGCCTCTTCCAGAAATGGCAAAGAATGGTGGCACCTCCAGGTATGCGAATAACACATACACACACCAACACACCAACTTTTCTTTACACGCAACTCTCCCTGCTTGCTGTTTAGCTGAGCCATCAAGACAGGCCCCAAACAAACGGCGGAAGCGTAAGATGTCGGGTGGCAGCACCATCAGCGGAGGAGGAGGAACTAATAGCAACAATAACAAGAAGAAGAGTCCGGGCAGTGGCTTCCCTCTGTCTAGCCAGGTTCCAGTAAGTATATCAGTGAAATCATCTGTCTATGCTACTGGTACTTGACAAATTGCCGTCTTGATTTATTGTTGACTTGGCTAGAATTTTCAAACTAGCTTATGCAGTCAATCTAGCCTCTTTAAGACCGTGGCTAGTTTTAGAAATAGAAAGTGTGCCAAATATTCTTGAAAGGTTTCCTTATTAGAAGCAAAAAAAAATCTGTCAACCTTCCTTCAACAAAATTTGTTGGTTAATTTATTTTTTTTTAGATGACTTGTTTCTTAAGTTGAGTAAAAAATTGTCCATGATGACTTTAGTGCAACCAAGCAATTTCTCCCTGATGCAAGTGTTATTGATGTGCATGACAACCCAGCCCTCTCTTTACGGGAGGTCATTTAAGTTTAGCCGCATCAGTGAGTGTGCGCCTGGCATCAAACAACTGCGGAGATGCCAGGTAGTGCTTAATAATATAGTGAACATAAGTGGAAATTTAACACACTCCAAATGCCCCCTCACATTCCATTTACCATTTTATTTTGTCTGTCCAGGATGTGATGGTGGTGGGAGAGCCCACACTGATGGGAGGGGAGTTTGGCGACGAGGACGAGCGTTTGATCACGCGGCTGGAGAACACCCAGTTTGATGCAGCCAACGGCATTGACGACGAGGACAGCTTCAACAACTCCCCGGCTCTGGGATCCAACTCGCCCTGGAACAACAAGGCGCCCTCCAGCCAGGAGAGCAAGAGCGACAACCCCACCTCACAGGCATCGCAATAGACTTTGGGCTCCTCCTCCACAACACAATTCCCTCGCGCCCTCCTCTGAGCCTTCCGAAAGCCAAAAGTCTCAAGAGCAACAGGTTTCCTAGCAGCCCCCCGACAGGCGTTTTGAGCTCTGACTCTTCCGACATGCGGTGCCTGGCGGCGCTCACTTCGGCTTTCTGCCATGACTCTTAACTTCCCAACTTAAAGGCACCGTGGTCCCTTCCCCTCTTCTGGTCCTTTTCTTCGTTTCCTACTCAAAATGTCCTGTCTGCTTTTGGTAATTTCCACTTTGGACAGCGACATGCTAGTTGTGATTGGCGTGGTGATTGAATCCGGGAGAGAGCTAACCCACACTAAACCCAAGAAGAACGCTACAGCAGTGTGGCATGACTGAGGTGGCAAGTTGCTCGGGGACAGCTTGTCCACCAGCCTTGAAACCACTCAATTCTGGACTGCTCTGATGCATTAAGGCATGAGAAACCTTTGTCAACAGAGTATCTGTGTGAGCGCGTGTGTGCGCACGTCTGCGTGCGTGAACGACAAACGTTTGAGGAGAGAAAAGAAGCCTAAACACATTAGTGTCTTTGCTAAATCGAGCAGACCAGAATTTAGAGACGTCTTGCAAAATTGTTGAAATTGTGACACCGAGTGTGGGACACAACAATTCACACTAAACACACACTTAACCATACACACACACACACACGCGCGCGCACACACACGCGAACGATGGAAGGAGTTTGTTTCTTGTTGTGAGCCATCTCTGAGTAGACTCCGATGTAAGCAACATACACACTTACACATTTTAAGAGTTTTTATACAGTATATATTTCCCTAGAATGTTTTTTTTAATTTTATTTCTATTAAACATCTTCAGTTCAATTGTTTATTTTTATTTTTTACCAATACTGAAAAGCTACAGACCAAGGAGCACCACAGGACTTTTATTCCTCCTCTAAAATATATTGTTTTTATCTTTTGTGTTTATAAAAGAAAAAATATTTAGTGTGGATGTTTTATTTTGTCTTTCTGTTGCTTTTGGAAATTTGAACTTTTGTGTATTTGTGCTTGTATATTTAAGGTAGTAGCAAAGTTCTGTCTGACTGTAATAAGATGTATTCTTACTTAGATATACCTAAAGCCATCTTGATCTAATGTAAAGAAACAAAATAGGAGAAATGAGGAAAAAAAAACCCACCCCACTCTTTCCTCCCTCTTTTTTTAAGGGTAGTGTAAATTAATTGACAAAAATCCCTGAGGCTACAACAGCACCGTCGGAAGGTGTTTTGTGTCTTTTGCTTTTCTTTATTTATTCAGGACATTCGGAAATCCACCCACTGTTCCAGGTCTACATAATTTGCTAGTTCTTTTCCCCCTCCACTGTTAGAGGTTTTATGTAGTGCGTAACCTGATTCAACCCAATGTCAAGTGAATGTGCTGAAATATTTGTCTGATTTTCACTCCAGTCACTGGCTATAAAGGTTGATAAGAAACTTATACCTTCCAACAATGTTTTAATTTGTGCCATCTTCAAACATGTTCTAAAACCAGCTTAACATTATGTTCACTCTGCATAGTTTAGTCTATAAATTCATGAGACATAAAAAGCCTGAAAGAAGTCCTGCTGTTCTTGATTTGGCCCTTCTGGTAATCATCATGACCATAAGTGGAATCTTCTAACTCTTTGTACATTTCTGTTTTGTTTTACACTTTCAATCCATTTAAAATTTATTTTGAATGGTGAATTGTACCTTCCTCAAACCCAGTAGAATCATTGTTTGGTATCATTTTTTATTTTATTTTATTTTAATTTGGTTAGTTTCTGCCCTTGCTAATTAATGTATGGTACCAATAAAAAAGATACATTTTCACTTTATGAAATTGTTTCTGACGTTATTGCAAAATTAGCAGAAACTAAATTATTCAAATATGCTTTAGAATATGAAATAACATGCAAGAGGTTCTTAACTGCATAAAGGTAATATTCATTCATGTAATGATTTTAAAATGTAAACACTTGCTGCTAGTGTTTTTTCACTTTGTTTTTTTCACTTTGTATCAAGCCAATTGATACAAAGTGTTGCATATGATATTTATTTGTCTCATAATTTATGAAAAATAATTAACATGATCAGTTTCTACTCGTATAAATAATAAAAAAAAGTCATTAATGGAAACAAAGGTAATTTGAACAAATTTGTTATTTCAAAATTGTGTATCAAACCATCACATTAACTGCTGGGACAGGCTCCAGCACGCCCGTGACCCTGTGGGGACAACCAGTACAGAAAATGGATGGAGCATCACATTAATCATTACTAAAAATCTAACTTACTTTTGAAAAGGTTGATGACCCCTGCTTAAAGGATTTCTAAAGGATTACTGTTAATGCCGTTACCAGTATAATTACGTTAATAAAATGATTATTACTATTATGCAGTTACCAGGCTACGTAATATACTTTAATAACTAATATAATGATAACGACAACAAGTGGTATGGGGCACACCGGTTAAAAGTTATGTACATTTATTTTTAAAATGTCTGATCTGTTGATCACGTTTCTAAGTGCATACTGAAAAGTACGTCGATGTTGATCATTTCAAACAATGACACATAAATCGTTTACAGTCTTTTATTGCAATAAATTATCGACCACGTTATAACAAATGTATAAGTCGAAATACCTGGGCAGCATTGTAGATGATTGTATGTGTGTCTGGGTGTAGTGACATTATGAACCAGTAGGAGGCTCGACAGCATTAGCAGTATGCTAGCTGAAGAGCAACTGTAGTGTCAAGGATTCATGAGCTACATCATACATTTAAAGTGAGGTGAGAATGAACACGCGCATCTATGTAGAAACGTATCGAAATAGCCCAACACGATACTGACGTAAATTTCCACCTTCTCACGTTCCTTGTAAGAAGCTCGTTAAATAAATGCTAACGTCGTTTTCGTATACGACTTTAGCTCGGCAACGCTAGCTGTAGATTCACTTCTCGAGATTTCAAAGGCAGGGTGTTAACTTAAATAATTATAACAGTGTAAGAAAATACCCTCGGTAACATTATTACCCGGATTGTATTCCCACAAATCAGGTAAAGTCTAGCTAACTAGTCAACAACATTGCGTCTTAGCTAACGCTAGCTGAATAGATGCTTCCTGAGTGCTACATTTTAGCCAACAGCAGCTGATAAACAAGTTACATGGCTAGCAAATGAGTGCAATTGCGAATATGTGAAATTACTGCAGCACATTTTGTTAGATGATGAACCGATTGACAGCCCGAGTCAGAGGCGGCGAAATGGTTGAGCACTTTGGGTGAACACAACCCACTTTGACGCATGTTTCCACACTGGGGGCAGCTTTATAAAGATACAATGTTGTGTACCATAATTACGTTCAACCAAAGAGTAACAAAATGTTAAAATGGAAGGAAAACATGTTTTTTAACAGTGTTGAATCACTTGCATGCACATAATCCTTTTGGACTTTTTTATTCTCTCCCATCAACCACAATAACAACATGGTGTGTGAGCTTTTAAGAGTGGCTAATGTCAATGTCTCTGCTATTCAAGATACTATTCTAGAGATAACAGATGTTTTTGCACTTAATCATGGGTTTAGCTCATGACAGTGATCATATGTTCCCATGTTAACAGTAAATACATTACATACATACAACCATGAAGTGTGATTTTATGTGTCCCGTATCTTTAGACCTCACCATGTCTCAGGTGGAGAAGAAGGCAGGTTTGCTGAGAAGGACATCGTCCTCCAAGAAACCGCTGAAGGAGAAGGTGGTGTTGATGTATGATGAGATCTTTGCAGTGAGTATCATGCACCACCAACCCACTACATAGTAACATTTATAGTGGTATTATTTTTGTAAATGTTGTGTGTATGTTTTAGAAAGAAGACCCAGCGAAGAATAATCCTCGCTTCTGGGATGAGCTGTTTCTGATGAAGGTACAATATACAGTTGATACTGTAAATGTGTGGAAGGGCTTTTTATAAAATTAGAAAAAATATTTTATTTTGTGAAATGACTAATCTTATACAATAGGTCAGTGTTTCCCAACACTGGTGTGCCGTGAGAGACGTTCAGCTGTGCCGTGGGACTGTCCAATATTAATTACGGAGCGCATTGTAAACAGGATCGCCAAACCACTGATCAGTTCGCGCAAGGCCTGGTCAGCCACTTGCTAATCGTGCATGTGTGGAGAATCGGAGAATCTTGAGATTTCATATTGTGTCGATATGATTGTATTGCATCGGCACATATTCAGTTTATGTGTGTGTTGCTGTGTGCTTTTGCTAACAGTGACAGACACTATGACGGTTGCGGTGCGTTTGTGGTCCGATGGAAATCAGAGAATGCAGTTCAACCGGAGAACCTGGATTGGTTATTTTTCACATACGTAAAGTAAGCAGTCAAGTCGAGACTCCTCGACTGTGATAGCCACTCAGCTGCTGTCAGAACAGCAGAGCGTCTTTAAAAGTGACTTTGTTGCAATATTTATAGACCTAGTCTAAAACAGTAAACAAAATCGCATTGATTCTTTTATTTTAATCACAATCACTTTAAATAGTTTATTTCTTACACTGTCTAAAACCTTTTTAAAAAACTGTCACTTTTATTTAAAAAAAGGAATACAATTTAAAGAATATTTAGTATTTATTTCTATTAAATTATTCGACTCTCCATACATATAAAGGAATAGGACTCTACGTGTTTCGTTGTAATATAACTGATTTTAATATAGGAGCTTAACAGATTTTTGTTGGCGGTGTGCCGCGAGATTTTTTCCAGTGAAAAGGTGTGCCATGAATGAAAAAAGGTTGGGAAACACTGCAATAGGTTGTTATACGTATCATCTCACATGAATAACAATTCACTTAAGGTTGTGCTCTAGAAGTAAAGTTTTGATGGACACTGGCATAAAGTTATTTACACAATAACAGGAGCTGGCAATTTAAGTCACACTTGCAACTGGTTAAAATAGGGAAAACCTGACTCAACCTTTGTGTCCCTCATTTTTCAGGTGAACTTGGAGTACTTGGAGTCAAAGCTGGAGAGTGTCGATGGCGAGGAGGTGCAGCGGATTCAGGACAACATCAATTCTCTATTCCATCACAGTGTTCAGGCCCTTGGAGAAGAACATCAAATTAAAGTGGTCAATGCTCTCCAGGTGACTGAAGATTTTTGGACCTCATTGTGTGCTATACGTTTAATCGCTCATTAAACTCATGAGTTCTTCCTTCCTGCTGTCCCAGACACTATGTGCGCTTTTCAGAGGAGTTCATCAAAAGAACAAGTCGGCGTCTGGCTTTGACATCATTAATATGCTAGTTGGCTTTGACAAGGCTGAGCAAAGGATGAAGGTACACAGTCAATATACAATGTGGAAGAAAATAACATGGCAAATGTATGTGATGTTTGTGCGACAGGATTTAATGGAAAGACTGGACAGCCTCCTTTGTGGAGATGGCTCAGAGAGTCTGAAGAGCCTTTGTCTCAAATTGCTGTTGTGTCTGGTGACGGTGAGATACCTCAAGTATTTAGAAGAGTGCAGTTGCTTCTAGAGACCATTTTTTTGACTTAATTATATGTTGCATGTTTACAGGTAACAGACAATATTAGTCAGAACACCATCTTGGAATATGTGATGATCAATAGCATCTTTGAAGCCATTCTGCAGGTACTGATAAGATGACCTCAATGGGTGAATGGCTGTGGAAATATAAATTTTGTGCAAGGGTTTTTAAACCGAAACACCACGTTCTGTGTACAGACATCCCACAATGTTTTTCATTACTCAAGTCTAAATAGGATAACATTGGTGGGGTTTTAAATCAGAAATTATCGTTGCAATTATTTCAATTGAATTACCCCCGCTGCAAAAAAAAAAAAATCTAATGAACCAGCACAGATGCAAATAGTGGGAAGATAATCTGAAAGGTGTTCTTCTCATAATGTACCCACATTTCTTGGACGTTAGTATTGACTGTAAAGTTTTTATTTGTTTTTGAAAATTGATTTTGGTCATCAGAGCTTCTGCTCTGTATCCACAGATACTTTCTGATGTGTCCAGTAGAGGGCAGCATGGTTATGACGCTGTCGTTCTTCTTGCTCTTCTGGTCAATTACAGGAAGTACGAGGTTTGTTTGTTGACTGACTTGATGCACCAGTATTAGTAATGTAACAAAAGCAGTATCTTTGTTGGATCTTGTGCACTCCAGTGTATCTGTTAGTTTAGTTTACAAAATGTCTGTACCATCCTTCCAACACATTTATTTTCACAGTTCTTTTCCTGTCTCTTTTAGTCTGTAAATCCGTATATCGTGAAGCTCTCCATCGTGGATGATGAGCCAACACTGGATGTAAGTATGCCATGCAGTATGGTGTGCAAAAGGTTCAAGCTACCTTTTGCTTTGTTGTTTGAATGACCTTTTATGGGAATAGTCAGATTTTTTTTTTCAGTCAGTGAAAAAAGTATGCCCTTGGGAATCATAATGGCTTTCTGACTAACTTTCACTTAGACATCTTCTAGGAACCAAGAAGTAGATTGAACAGATTAACACAAATGTGATCTAATATGTATTGATTTGTTGCTGTCCTTGTTTTTTGTTTTTTGTTTTTCTCTCAGGGAATGGGTCTGGTTGTCCACCATGCGCTAATGGACTATAACAGGTAAAATCTAATCCTTCCACATATAAACTAGAAACAGTTGTATACAATAGGGCTGCACAACAAAAACATGCCATATGCGTAATGTATGTAGACTATATTAATGTTATTGTATTATAAACAATGTAACTAAAGAAATGACATTTTCATTATATAATGATGATAATGTCTTCTTCCTGTTAATTGTCCCTGTTCATTCTCTTGCTTCAGGCAGTACAAAAATAAAGAGGAAGAACACCAGGGTGGGTTCTTTTCCACCCTCACGAGTATGGTACGTATTTCCTTTGTACAATTTATTGAAAGAAATGTCTGTAAACTTTTGCATTGATGGTCAGATTTGTTCTCTGCATTCATCCACAGGTGGGCAACATGTTTATTGCAGATGCGGACGAGAAGCTCTCTGTTCAGTAGGTGTCAAGTAATCGCAGTGTTAAGTAATATTTTGTTTTAGTGGTTGCAACAATTTGTCTATTATGCTATTCAATACTCATAAATGTAATTTACTGGAAAAGGTTGCCAAGGTGACCACATGACTAGCTCGCAGATCTGTTCTAAAACTAGCTCAGCAGTGATGGGACATCGTCATTTTCTAGGAATATCGTACAATGTCATTTGAAATAATAAACACAAGACAATTTCATGGCAACAAAGTACAGTGCACATTGACATTTATCTGTTTCTTAATTATTGTGAGAAATCGTGTATATGATCAGTCTTCACATATTGATTATCATTAACAATAATATTAAAGGTAATTTCAGAAGAAAAAAAAATTCTAAAGTCAAAGTTTCCCATTAACCAGTACCCAAGATTATAACTCTTACTTTCAAAAACGTTAGTGGCCCTTGCAGCTAGACTAAGTTCTGTTTGTTTTGAACTTTACAGAAACAGATTGATAGTATTTTTCAATCTGAGGTTGCTGTTGTGTGACTATTTCTCTTTCAATTAATCTGCCGGCTTTGACTTTTAATTTCCATTTTGTCTGCAGGACCAATGAAGCAATTTTGCTGGCACTGTACGAGGCCGTGCACCTCAACCGCAACTTCATTACTGTATTAGCACAGGTAACAGTCAAACCTTTAGCCCTGTGTTAACTGCAATTAATTAGTCTATGCTCTTTATGAAGATTAAATTCAGTGAGTAGTGAGTTGTAGTTGTCGAGATGGTGGCGTTTTTCTTTTGGGGCAACTCACAAGTTGCTTCATGTCATAGTGTTAATTTCAAACTATTACTGTACTGATGAAAATATGACGTTATTCTCCTCTAAGTGACATCTTTATAATAACATATTTCATGTTATTGTTTTTTTCCTCCATAGAGCCACCCTGAGATTGACATTGTAGCTACGCCGACCAGCCAACCCCAGACCACACCAACAACGCCGCTTGGCACAACGCCACCCTCTCTAGACAGTATGTCTTTTTTTTTTAATCTTCTGTGCTTACAGCCGTAGTTTTTTTTTTTTTTGCAATTAGTTAGGTAGACATACCACAAGGAGTAGCATGCTAGATTACTTTTAAAGCCCTAAAACCTTCAGAATTTCCAGAGTGAAAATGTAATTTCCCCTCTCGTGCCCCAAGCAAACAATCCTGCTTTCCAATTTGAAGAATCGCAGAGCCTCCACTGGAACGATGTATTTACCAAAGCTTGAAACCACGACCTGCCCTTTATACATTTTCGAAGCACCTGATTGGCCCTGAAATGGACCAAAGTATTTTGAAAGATTCTTAGAATTGAGAGTCTTTGCCTCAGTTTAAGCAAAACTGTGTTGCAACATGCATTTTTCATAACTGCCTTAAAACATTGACCAAAAACTTGAACACACAAAGGCACCTACACCAGCAACCGTTAAATATTTAGTAGTTTGTTTTCTAAAATGGAGTTGCTTCAGTTAATAGCCCTACCAAGACAGCCAGAAGAGATATTAATACATACTCACATTTCTCGTCGAACCAAATCGCCTCACGTTTTGCATTTCCACATGCGGCTCATTTAGGATACACATACGCTGTCACTCCTAATAGGTGCAATCTTTCTACCTCAGCCTACTTTTTTCCCCATGGCTATGAGAGCCATTTCTGCATGAAATATTAACTCCTCTCTTAAGATGAAGCTGTCACATGCAGCCTTTGTTAAAACCTGATCACACAAATGCCTGCAGTCAGGAATATCCAAGCACTAAAGAAGTGATGGAATCTGTCCAGACGGTGGGAAACAGTCCTGTCCCATGAGCCTGCAGTGATCGGAGGAATATGGAAACAAATGAGCGAAGGGGAGGAAATAGAAATGTCTGCTTCATCATTAAACAAGCAGCTGCGATCAGAGCGATACTTGTCAAGATGACACAGCGGCTTGGATAGGTCCGAAATGTTCCTTAGCTTATCAGTGTTTGCCTGAATCAATACAACCACAAAAAAGCAGTGCTCTCACTTTTAGACAGCCAGGTCAAGGCTCATGGACCTTTTGATTAGGTTATTAAGGGAATAACTGACCTGGAACTGACTTGTGAATGTTTTGTCAGATTATAAAGTCATTCAATAGAAGCTCTCTACAGACTTACACCCAAATTGGCCGAAGTTTTAATTGTTCACGCTCCGTGTAGTGATGAACAACCCAGAGCTGCCACTGGATCCCAACCTGCAGACAAGCAACCTTCTCATCACCTTCCTCAAGTACGCCTCTATTGTAATGCAGGATACTAAAGGTAAAAAACATAATTTTCTATTCCGTTTCGTTTAATGGTTCCTTTACTCCTTTCATACATACATGTGAGGTGTGTACTTGTTTTCAGATGAGCATCGACTCAACAGTGCTCGCCTGTGCCTAATCATCCTCACATGTATCGCCGAGGTAGGAGAAGTGTGCATAGCTTGACATCCATCAGTCATCTGAGCTTTGGACCACGGTCGTGTTTACCAAGTGTTGTATGTGTGTGACAGGACCAATATGCTGATGCTTTTCTGCACGATGATAACATGAACTTCAGAGTCAGCCTGCACAAAATGGTGAGTCTTTGGTATAAAAATGTTGAATGGTTTGCTGAGTATGCTTGGGCCATCACTTTGCGTGCCATATTGATCAGAACGTTTGAAATGATCAATTCAATGCTGTTTAGTACCAATTTTTAAGAAAATTTCAGGAGAGAGGAGGGATTAAGGCAACTGTGTACAGTAATTTACATGTGTTTTCTATATTAAATAGATGATTGATTATCACAGTACTGTATTTTCATAACCGGCATAACTATGTAAGAAGAATCAGTCACAAGACATGACCTTGTTCTTTTCGGTACAGTTAAATGTGTTTCCCTTTTGCAGCCCATGAGGCACCGAAAGAAAGCTGTGGAGAAGAATATCCCGTGTCAGCCGCTGGTATGTGCAGTTTTAGGTAAGAAGATGTTTTGCATCATATCTGTTTTATCATCATATTTGAGGCCTCATCGTTGAGAGTTAGTTCAGTTATGTTTATCGTTTGTGAAGGTTCATACTGTCTTCTTAAGTTTGCTATTTAAGGCTACAGGAAGTAGCCGAAACCTGTAAAGCAGGTAAAATAATCTTCCCTGTCTGACTAAAAGAACTCTTTAAATAATTACTATGTTTGTGCGTAAATAATTATAAGGTGTAATTAGTGGTTTCTTGGGAGTCGTATGTGTTCTGGGAATACCACTGATATATTCACTTGAACATGCTTTTGTCACCTGCAGGCATTTTGCAAAATAGATTCTGTATCAGCTTTTAAAATTAACCTTTCAACTGCTTTTTTTTTTTTTTTTTTTTTTTTAACTTTCCGTAGATCTGATGGTAGAATTTATTGTCACACACATGATGAAGGATTTCCCCATGGATTTATACTTGTGAGTAAACACACACACAGCACACAAAATTGCAAACATATCATCACATTTTGTTTTGTTTTGTTTATGTCCTGATCAGGCGTTGTGTTCAGATCATTCACAAACTTCTCTGCTACCAGAAGAAGTGCAGAATCAGGTTACACTACACTTGGAGGGAGCTATGGTCAGGTATGCCTCATTGGTAAAAAGGAAAAATTTCTGCAACATTATTTTAACCAGGCACCATAACAATATGACCACTATTAGAGCTATGTTAAATATTCTGCCTTTGCACCAATAATAATGTTATGTTTTGAAATGATACATCTCTGACACTGTTATTTGTCAATTGACTGTTCACATTTAAAACTGAACATCACTATAATTTGTAAAGGATATTTCATGAATTATTATTATCAATTATTATGGAAGTATCATTGTTAGGGACCGGTGATAAATTAATGTCAGTGTGTATTGCGATGGACACATGAGCGATATCAAAAGACGATATGTTCAGTAAAATGTTCGACAGGAAAAAAAAGATCAGGAATCCATGCTGTGGGCAGAAGCAACAGTATGGCATTAGATTTGCGCCACTATTCCAAGCACATTAGAGGAGATTTTGTGGACAAAAGCGTGTTATTTGAGCAGTACATTGACAGCTTGCCGACCCCTCGAAGAAGAAGCTGCCGAACCAACAAAGAAACGCGCGCCTACACACGCTTTGTGCGTGCAGAGTGGACGTGCCGGGCATAACTGTGGCTTTACTCAAATACATGTGCAGTAAGTTGACACAAGTAAGTCATGCGGGCAACATAGCTGCCGTGGCTTGGATCGGCTTATTTACAGTGCTCCTTCATGCAGGTCACGTCTTGCGCTCGTTCACATTAGGGCAGGGTGTAGTTTTGGTCAGAGACTCATGGGAGAGAGGGAGTAGCAAACTGAAGCTAAATATAAAGTTTCTAACAGTTTTAGAACTACAACCGCTTCCTTTAAAGATGCCTTTTTTTTTTTTTTTTAACTAAAGGTCCCATTTTTGCTGTCTTTCATCTTCCCAGGCTGCTTTGAGCTATGTTGAGGAATACTGTTTTTGTAAGATTTGTGTTGTAAATCTCTTGAAGCTTTAATTTGTTGTGCATCAATGTTTAAGTGTTTACACCCTAAAACGCAATTTGGCTCTGAAGTCATTGCCACGTGCATTTGGAAATAAATTGCATCATTGAGTTTGGATAATGAGTCTCTAAAGAAAGCACAATCCATCGTGGTGGCCTTGGTTTCAGTCCGGTCAACGCAACACACGATCACATTCCACTTTTTAATGGTCCCATTGCGCTGTCTCTCATTAGAATACTGATTCCTCTAATCAGACCAATAATCAGCTTCATTCTCTGGATGGCGCCACTTTCCCTGCTTGTGGTAATGATAATAGAAGGAAAAGAAAAGAACGAGTCAAATTGAACCGGCAGATGCTTGTTACCTTTCAGTGTTTTAAAAAAAAACAAAAAAGAAAAAACATTCTTTTTTTTTTAATGTGCAGGTAGATGTCTCTGTTGCCTACATTATGTCATAATATTAATAACGAACAAAGCTTTGTGCTGCTGCCACATTTGTCTGATCAAAGATGTCTATATAGGTTTTGTTTTTCATTAACGAGTCTTGGTCTCCCTCTGCATAGCGCTTATCAACCTGCTCAAGTTCCTACTGTCAAATGAAACCGCGTTGCTGGCCAAGCACAACATCTTTCATCTGGCACTACTGGTAAGAAACAGCACACCAGTGTTAAAAAGATATACATATAAAAAATAAACATTATGCAGAGAAGTGTCAGGTGTTAGTGACTGATTTAAGCCTACTTTGGCTTTATTGTTTCCCTCTCCAGGTGGTTAACCTGTTCAACATGTTCATCACATACGGCGACACGTTTCTGCCCACATCAAACAGCTACGATGAGCTCTACTATGAGATCGTACGAATGCACCAAGTGTTTGACAACCTCTACTGTATGGGTACGTTGACATTCTTAAGGCATTTATAAACCCAATAAGTCCAGCCACAAATGATCAAAACATCCACAACATTTGCATGGAAACCGTACTAAGTCTAAAATATGATTTAACGGAACAGAAGCTTTGATTGTCATTAATGTTTTACATTGTTAAATCTGCCATTCAAAATTGACTTGGCACAATTAACACTGTTATATTTTCTTTGAAATTATTTGTAATTTGAAAAACGGAATTAGTCTTTTAAGTCAAGGCACCACTGTATAGTTTGACTTCTTTAAACCTGCAGATACCATGCAGGAAAAGAATGACCTGCAACTTTTTAAAATTTACTCCTCCAGCAACATGACCAAAATTCAGTTTGCGGATTTAGCTAATTATGAAACTATGTGATATGCTGCAAATATTTTTTTTAATAAACGTTTTTGATCTACAATTTATTGCTTTTCAGTGCTGAGAGTGTCAACAAACACTGGCCAGTGGAAGGAGGCTGCGAGTAAAGTCACACATGCCCTCATTAATGTTCGGTAATAAAAAGCGCACACACACACACACACTAAAAACATATGCAAAAGGAAAAAGTCATATTGTGTGGCGTGTTAAATAGATTGCAAAGAAGAATGTGGCGAGGTCAAAATGGAGGGAATTAATTATTTGTATTTAATTTTTTAATTTTAATTTTCCCTATGCCAACCTAATCTTTGTTTGAACTTCCTCCACCTCTCCCTTCAGTAAGATTCTTTTCCCAGTCGTAAAGTAATTCCTCATCCATGATCCTCCGAGGTCATCCCGGCTTTGAGGTCCTTGTGGTGTGTTCATATGGGCTGGCTCTCCCTGAGGTTTCTTTCACCTAATCAGTTGTGCGCTCCACAGAGACTTTCCTGTTTAAATTGGCAGTTGCAAAGGTTGAAGGCAAGGCAGCCGGTTGTGAGTGTCAAGGAATAATTTACCAATGAATAGATAAATGAAGCCAGGGATGAATAAAAATGTCAGATAGTCGATAGCGGAATTAAACCAATTTGATTCCTCCCATCACCCCATTCCTACATTAAATGCCCTTCTTCATGTAAATGACAGCAGAAAAAAACATGGAGCCGTATTCTCTGCGTTTCTGTAACTAGAATTTATTTGCAACATAGCGCCAGTGCAGGCGGAGCCATTGAAGTGGCATCCATTTATATTCGGCCTATGGAGCGGATCATCCCGTAGAATTGAACACTAATGTGGGAAACTATTGCCTTTTTGAAATTCCCCAGTATGCACAATAAATATAAAGCAGCCAATTAGATCCAGTCAAATAGAAATGTGGTGAGGAACAGGTCAACTGTTGCCTGCTTAGCTATTTTGTCAAACCTGTACATTCTGGTACAACCGTATTTTGGTTTGCTATGTGTCAGAAGTGTCAAAATTAATCGAGTAATTGAAAACATATATTATCAAATTATTCCCCTCAAATTTTAATAATTGAGTAATCATTTAAATATTGTCCAAATGTTCTGATTCCAGAACCTCAAAAGTATATATTTTCTCATTTCGCTTGTCCTTTATAAAAGCAGATCCAGTTATGTTATGTCTTATTAAAATAAGACATTTTCAGACATCTGCTTTTACTTTCGAAAACAATGATCATCAGTCCTTCTTGTGTATTCATATATTTTAATCACTAAATAATAGCAAATAAACAAAATTAATTAAAACAGTAATTGGGTTAAAAAACCTATGACACTGTAACCCAAATAAAATCAGATCAGAGTATTTGATCACTTGGTTAAATAATCAAATAATTGAATCTAAAAATATTCGACAGTGACAGCCCTATTATCTGCAATGGCCAAGTCAAAAGACCGCCCATATTTTTAATTTACTTTTATTTGCCTGTATACGTATGCTTCAGTTCACAATTAGGCAAGTCTTTGGTGTGCATTGTGGCCACCCTGCCCCAATCTGCTGAAACCTGACCTCATCTCCCTCCTCTGAGATGATTTGGGCTCGGACTGTGAGCCAGGTCTTCATCAGTGCCACGTGGCTTTAATGCTCTTGTGGATGTTTGAGCGCAAATCCCTGCAGTCTTCTTCCAAAATTGTGATGAAAGCTTTTTGCAGTTGACTGGAGCAGCAGATTTAATTTCTGTAAATAGTAAATGAGGTTTTCAGTCACATGTAGCTGTACACCCAGTAACGCACAATTTTTGTCTTTAAGGGCAATCATCAACCATTTTAACCCGAAGATTGAGTCATATGCTGCTGTGAACCACATCTCCCAACTGTCAGAAGAGCAGGTAACATTAACACCATAACATTAATATTTTATTGGCATTTAGGCTTGATGTGGGATTATATAACCATTAGACAGGAATACAGGCGAAATGTATTACTAATGGTGTTGTGGTTCATTGGCCCACTTTGTATGGGTTCAATTTCCACTCAGACAATGTGAATATCTGTGTGAATGGTTGGTTGTGCATAAAACTATTTCCTAGGATTTAAAAGCATTTACTCTTTACTGGTATATTTGGAATCTAGTCAATGTGGTAAGCAATTTGAGTATTAGTAAAAACAGAAATTTGATCTTTCTGAATTTTTTTTTTTTGGGCCATCAGTAAATTTGGGAAAATAGTCTAATTAGCAGCTGTATTCAAACATTTCTTAGTTGGGGCAAGGCAGTATAGTGGTAGGTATGCTTAGCATAGTTTAAGCGTGTGAGTTTAAGTGTGTGGAAGTCAGAATGTAACCCGCCTCTTTCCTCGGCTCGGCTGGAACCCAAATGAACAGACACCTGCTGTGGTCTTCTGCTGGAGACAATGTTGTGAAAATGTTTTATGTTGAGATGTTCGTTTACATACATTGGTCATGACAAGTGGTTATTATAGTACTAATTGTTGGCTTTGCCTGCCATCAGCACTAACCAACTTCCACTGGATAGTTCTCCCCCCCCCCCTTAACAAACACTACTAACTGTTGTTACAGTCTTTGTGGATTTTCAGAATTAATCAGCCCATCTGTCCACATCCTAAATCAGCTCTCTTCCCTATTATAGTGCTTACTTTGGATTTAGGCAGATAACCAATGCGTCGGAATACTGTGACGTGCTGCCATTACATTGCAAGATTAGTTTTTAGTTTACAACTCTGGACTTATTTCTTTTGTCTGTTTGCCAACATAATTAAATGGTTTGCAGACACACACATGAGCACTAAATGATGTTGTTTTGTCATTAAGGAAGTGCTGGATGTACGGGTGATGAGACGAGCTCATTAAAGTCAAAGAGAGCGCAGCGAGGATAGCAAAAACATTTTTTAAAACGATAAGAGTGATGGATATGGCCATTATAATCCCACCACACTCTTATCTGCTTGACTTAATCACAAGAAGCAAGCAAGGAAAATGGTAGTTTGGTGTGACTGAGCTGCGAGATGCACATTTTGTTACTTGGAGTTCCAAATTAAACTAAAGAAGCCCAATGGACTCGTGCTTATTAACACATCAGCCTCAAAGGTTCTCATAGCTGGTTGTCAACACTATTACTGACTAGTTTCGGGGCTCATTCAAACTGTGGGTCCTCAAATACATCATCATGTCTTGAATTTCCTTACTCTGCCTTGAGTCGACACACACACACACGCCTCTACCTGCACACCATTTTCTAGTCGTGATAGTGACACAAGAAGATTAATGATGTCCATAACCACAGCTCCACATTCCAATGCAAACACATTCCATCTTGGGGCCAGTTGTGTTGTTTGTTATCGGAGATAAGAGAAACACAAGGGTGACGTGTCTGCTTGATGATGCAGAGCGTTACCATGGCGGAGGGTTGTTTGTGGGCCAAAACCTCTTTGCTCAACCGTCACATGAGCCTGCTTTGGATTCCTTTTTCATGCTTTGTTTACTTTCCTTCCATTTTTCATTTTCTTTTTTTTTTTGTCCTTCCAACCTGTTTGTCACAGCTGACACTCCTCTGATTGTCCCACCTCCCACCAGTTTCAACTCTTCTGAGCTTTTCATTTTGTTTTCCAGAATGCACATTAACTGAGGTTATCATTCAAACATGCCTCACACAGAGAGAGACTAAATTTTTCATCACAATGCCATTTTACAAATAAAAATGTGTGGAGAGCTTTTGATTAATTCAAGCAAAATGTCTTGGAAGTTGACGAGTCAGCTGTTTTAGACACGTGGGGAATGCATACAATAAATGGAACCAATCTTCGCTTAACATCGATATGATTCCATTTGTCCACATCAGCAGCATTTTTTCTTTGTGGAGGAAAACGTTCCAGTGCAAACGTTTCATGCTGCGTTATGGGGGTCATTTATAAAGAAATGAAAAATGTCTGCATTAGCGCCTATTTCATGGCTGAGAGGGTAACTGTCAGGGGTGGAGCTGTGGAGAATCTTTGCATAATTAACTGATTTCACTCCAACTTCTCATGTCAGCTCGACAATCAAACAAACACACACACACACACACGGACACGCACATCAAGTTTTATCATTTGGAATCAAATAACTGAGAGCCACAGTTGATGCACAAGAGAGGCAAAGAAAGGAGAAAAGCCAGAAGTAGCTTAGAGGGACCCAGCAGACGACTTTGATGATTATGACGACAGTGAATGAATGAATTTTATTTATTTCAAACATGTAAACTATACATCATCAATCAAATGAAGACAAATAAAATAAAAAGCAAAAACAAGGTGAAAGTCATTTAAATTATGACTTTGTATAAATACTAGGTACAAACAGAATACAATCGACTGCACAAAATGGGCAGAGTTTACTCGTGATGACAATGATGCAGCACGTGATGATCTCCCTTAAATGAATGTTGTGCTGAAGTATTCAACCCTACTAAATATTAACTGCCTCAGTACGTGCTCATGTCATGCGGTGTCTCTCTTTTGCCTCGGGTTGCGTTAGGTGCTGGAGGTGGTGCGCTCCAACTACGACACGCTGACACTCAAACTGCAGGATGGTTTGGACCAGTTTGAGAGATACTCGGAGCAGCCCAAAGAGGCGGCTTTCTTTAAGGACCTGGTAAGAAAACCAAAACATCTAAACCACTGGACTACTGAACTTGTGTCTCGTATCGTCTTTTGATCTGAAACCCCCATGTCTTCAGAATAAAACAAAATGGTGTGTGTTCTCAGGTGCGCTCCATCAGCCTGAATGTGAGGAAAAACGTGTCTTTAAACACCCTGAGTCAGGATGTTCTTCTCAAAGAGTTCTCCACCATCTCCTGAGAAGCATCTGCATGTACAGACGCTCATGCTAACACCAACTGGAACATAACCTCTTCATCCCTTTTGGACTATTGAAACTTTTCTCATGGGCCGCAAGCACTTTGTTAAGGACAGCTCTGCCGTGTGTGTGGATGCAGCTGCGGGCGTGGCTCCTTGTGCGTAGGCTGCAGTATTGGCTGGACTGTTAACAGGCACAAATGTTTGGATTCCAGATAGTTTGAACAAGTATTTTTAACCCTGCGCTAGTGCCGCCTGCTGTGATTGGGTGCATCTAATTTATTACTCCGCTTTGCGCTTCAAGTACCCTACGCCTTTCAATTACATTTCAAGTAGTTTTCACTTGACACATTTTGCGGATCCAAGACTTGGAATGTAGTTGATGCTCTGGAGTTACCAAAAGTAAGCCATGACTGACGAACTGCTGTATATCTTACTGCTCATTTCTTAAGTTTCATGAAACTGAATGTGCTGAGTTCTTTTTCCTCAATAGATGTATTTCCATTTTTTTTTTTTTTTTTGCTTCAAGTCTGACAAATAAAAAAAATATACACGTACACATGTGTCTCATTCATTCTGTGTAAAGTACAGTGTTTGTATTTGTTCCTGTTTAGTGTGAAAATAAAGCAGACCTTCACTCAGATGCACACTTCAGGAAAATGTAGTAAACACTACATTTACAAATACGGAAAAGTGAAGCTTTTACTTTTTCTGTTCTCTGTTTAATGACAGATTACAAGACTTTGTTTTCGATTGTTATGGCAGAAAGTTCCGTCTAAATTTGATAATTTGGTGTATCAAATAGTGCATGTCTCAATCGAACAACCAGGCATTGTGGCTTCTAATTAGCTTCTTATTGCACAGGAAATAATCTAAGGATTCATGCTTTGTTTATGGTCTATCTGACAGTGTAGTGGTTCACTTACCTAATTTTGTGATGTTAGCCTACTGGCCAGTCAAAGGTGTAGCCAAGCTAACCTACATCATGATCAGAATAAGATTGTTAACAAATGGATGGATGTGTTTAAGTGCAGACCAGGTCAGACATTTTTAACCGCAACAATCCATTAACGCTGCTGAGTATTTGGCAGACTGCATTTAAGCATTTCCGGCTTTCTCATCAAATTTTCATTCAGATAGAGATTGCCCACTTTGTTTCTCCTGATCCTCCTCCTCTGGTCCTCTCCTTTATTTCACTTTGTGTGCCTTTTGTCTTGTCTGTCTCTCTGTGTACACAACAGAAGACTGAAATGTGGCACTACTGGACAGAATTTTATGAATTTTGGGGATGATTATCCATGTAGCAAGCAAGCTGTGTTTGCTCACTCATTTGTGCTCATATACTGTATTTGTCACCTGTTATCATAACTTCTCATTGAACTTCAAAATAAATCCTCTGTCTATAAATGTCCCGATTCGAGTCAAGTATCCACCCATCCATTTTCTGAACATACAGTACAAATACAGATTAATGTCATTTCTATTCATCTCAATGGGGAAAGATAATTTGACTTACAAATATTTTCAGTTACGGTCATGGTACAGTTGCACTAAAATAAGGTATACATTTGACCTCAACTTTTGAATTCATGTCCAAATGTCTTGCTATTCTCTAACAAGAAGTTGACCAATTCACAATTGGTGTGTTTTTATTTTTATTTCCAAGGACGTGCACTTAAGTGCCTTTCTGTTTCTCTGTAATTCTGTTGCAAAGTGCTTGTGACACTCTAAGCTTATTGGCCACTAAAGAGAGCATCCCATTTGAAGCCGGAGGTACTGTTGATCAAGCATTAGGTCTCATAATGCCAAAATGAGAACAGCAAAGATGAAAAGAACTCTTTAAACAACAATTCCAACTGAACCAGGAAACGTAATATATTGGTTCATTCATGGATCAAAAACCTGTTGTGAATTTTGCCAAGGTCTTGTCTTGACTCTATTTGTTATTTTCTAGATAGAGCCCAGGTCCCTTGTCTAGACTCCTATAATTTTTTATACAAACACATTTTTTTTTTACTTGTGGATATCCACAATGCTGCTGAGGCATTTTCTGATCCTTCACTGACGCCCCATAAAAACCTGGAGAAGGACCAGGAGGCCACTGTCATCTGAGAATTTTACAAGGTGGCTGCTCTCTTGAGATCTGCTGCTGCCTGTAGAACTAGTCTGCATTGATCCAGTCCAGTATTGACAAACAAATCTTGATTGATATTTTGTTTGGTGCACCGAGTGAAGTGACCAGGATGCCGTAACAAAATGCAACTATAATAAATAAATCAAATTTGACTTCTCACATATTTGCCTCCTCCTCCGTGACATTCGTACCGCGTGATTGGACGAGACAAGCAAACAGTGTTTTGAAAGTTCCTGCAGAAAGAGGAGCGTGGAGCAGGGGGGAGAGGGAACCTTAACATAATCACGCTCCTTCACACTTTCCAGTCTCGACAGTGTTTGGGAGATGAACACACACGCAGATCGTGTGCAGGTGCAGTGGTGGTCCAGTAAAGAAAAACTCGAGGGTCAACCATGAAATCCAGAAGTCAGGATCACAGCTTGTCTGAGTCCACGGAACTGGACCGATCTTACGACCCACTCACAGGTAGGGTTACGTAATTTTGTTTGCCACTTGCCACTTGGGATTGTTAATCGAAGCTTTAACCTCCATTCAGTTTAATCCCAGCAACGCATAATGTAGGTTCTTTTGTGTGTTTTTCCATTTAAAAAAATAATAATATATATATATATTAAACACGACGCAAATATTTGTAATCTTATTTTACTTTACATATTTCAAACGTGATGCACCACAAGCAGTGTTTATGAACCTTTTGTGAAGTCAATTTTTACAAGAAACGTATAAACAAAAACGTCATATTTAGTGGATCAGATTCAGTGCATCAACTTTTTTTTTTTATTATCCAAACCCATATTGAAAATGTTTTTTTGGTAACATTTCAAATGAAAAAACTAATTTCTTTCTTGTGCGTCCCAATACTTAGGCAGCACACAACATTCAATGAACACTTTTATTTGACTGAGGTAATCAAAACGTCAACTTAGTTCATCGTTCGTGATCTTTGCCTGTTGTGTCTTTCGGGTTAGAATCTAAGCTTCAGTGTTCCTATGTGGAGTTTGCATGTTTCCCATGCTTGTTGGGTAAATCTATAATAATAGCTGAATATATTACAATACATATTTGTGGTGAGTGACTAAACTAATTGTGTGATCAGGATGATAAGCAGCCACAATTCTGTGTTATGGAGGTACTGTATGGACGTTTTTAATGAGATAAACAAGTGAGCATGCATTAAGGGGCATCAAGCAAGAAGCGAGGCATAGGCGAAAAATCATCTGAAAGTCTCCAGCATCTCTTGTCATCTTCAATGATCTTCCTCACTGTGTTTGGAGTGTAATTATATCAGTGAGATGTTTTTATCTTTACTTCATCCCTCAACCCTTTTTTTATACACTTGCAAAAACAAGTATTAGATCATCCCAAAATAGACTGTCACCAAAAATAACCGAGTGCCTGCTCTCATACGAAATCTTTGAATAGAAGTATGCACAGCTGGCTGGTTAACAGACTATTAGAATAAACATTTAATTTCATGTTTTTTTTTTTTTTTCTTGGTGTGGTGTGCGATGGCCATTCAACGTTGGCTTAAGCAAACAGTCAACAGGTGCATCAACACTCAGGCTCCACTCCGCAAGACACACAAATGGCCCTTTGTATGAAGAGATAGACGAAAGGAAGCAAGCGCCGCAGCGAATAGAACAACTCACTCACAAACACAACAAACTATTTCGAACCTTATATTGTTTTTTACCTCTAAAAAGGTTCGACAACAATTGTATTTTGTAAGAAACATTTTATTGAATCGGTTTACAGGTTTGGAAACCTGAAGTTGTGCGGCCTAGTCTTGTCAAATTTCAAACTCCTGAAAAAGAACTTTGAGGCATATGTACTTTTCACCAAAAATTGAATCAAATTCCAAACTGTCTTACTTTTGGATCAGTGGAACTTTACAGCAATAATGTGACATGTTAAAGGGACAATGTATAGAAATTAAATTAGATTTTTCACTGTTCAATCATTTTAAAACCCCACAATTAATTTCAATAAGATGCTAAAAAAAATATGATCTCACTAACATACTTTTTAAATTTTTTTAAACCGTAGTTCTCATAATCGCTAAATGTATGCGCCTGACCGTATAGGAGGCTGACATGTCTCGCTGCCATGTTTCAAAGATCCAAGAGACAATCACCTGCTCACTTCATACGCTTCAAAATTAGGTCGTTGCATTTTATTCGTTCAAGAGATGGCACAAAAATTCTACATACCGTCTCTTGTGTATGGTGCATAATATGTACTGTATAATGGTGTATTCATAAGAAAGAAAAATAAATTGACGGAGAAAACTAACAGATTGGATGGATGCTGTTTAAAATTTGAGCTGTGTAAAAAGTGTTGATGCATTAGAGATGCTGTTTTTTGCAGAGTCATCAGTTTCTCGTCTAGGCTAAACATATCTCAATTTCACTTAGTGTAGCACTTAGAATACCACAGTACATACTAGCTTGGGCCCTTGTGTGTGTTTGTGTTTTTTTTTTTATCTCTGCTGAATTCATTGTTTGACAGCTGATGTGCTGCAAGGAGCAAAACCGTCAAAACTCATTTTTCTTACGAGACAAGGTGACGTCTGATGAAAACCATACTCCTGTAGATATGTGGGTGTGTGTGAGTGCACGGTTTGTGAGAAATGATCATCCAGAATTTGAGTGGAGTCCCAGTAAGGATTACTGTAAGCACAGAGGCGACATGATTGATTTAGCTGGGCCTATAACCCTTCTTAAGCTGCCGTGACATCCCAGAGGAAAGAAAGCTAACGCGAGCTCAAAGAGGAGTTTAAAAAGTGATCGGAAACATCATAACACAAGAGTAGATGTCTGTCAAGTGCAAGTGCACTTGTTTGGAGATTGCTAAAAGTCTCTCATCCAAAGGCCTTCTTTATGTGTGACCGGTGGCGGCAAGTGTAGCCTATATTGAAATTGATTTTTCATGTATCTGTGATTCCGTTGAAAGTTTTTTTCCAACATTTTACATTTACACTGTTCAGATGATAAAAAGGTAGCTGTATTTTAAAATAGGTTTGATCCTTTCTATCTAACCATTTGGTCTGCGGAGCACTTGGGGAGAGTTAGCGAGATAAATCAATTTTTCCCAACCCCTATGGATGTTCACACTACATTAAAAGAAGACCTTAAACTGAAAGAGGTAAAGTCAATGACAGCTGAGAGATTTATTGATTAACTGATTGATTGAGACGTCAGGGTCTTTCGTAGAAGGCTGGAATAAAATGGGTACAGGAGCCACATGGGGGAACATGACCCAGGGAGAATTGATTGATGTTGTCGGCTCCAAGGATGGTTTTTGGCAATGCTTTGTCTTGTGTCAGCATAAAAACCAATAGCTCATGATATCCAATATTTCTTTGTCTTGTCTGGAAAACATCAACTAACATAAAATTAAGGTGTAAGTTCAGTCGATTGAAACTTGAGACAAGACAAAGGTAGCTTTTGCCGGTTTTGATTTCTTAGTCCTTTTTCTTGAGAATTCATGCTAACAAGACTCACACACAGACACATTAAGTGGGGAGCTTCCACTTTTTACTTCCTGTCCATATTTAACCGCTGTGTTTTTATTCTCATTTGTCCTGTCCTGGTGGCTCACCTACAGCTGAGTGGATAAGAGTATTTTAATTGTGTTAGCAGAAGCAGAGAAGAGTGTATTGATCTCCCTCAGTGGGCTGTACACAATGAAATTGATTGAAACAATCAAAGTCAGCCCGAGGGCGTGCACGGGTCCAATCTTTGAGGGCGATGTGTTTGGGAAACACATTTAACCACTTTATGGACATGAGCATGCCTACATGTGCTTGTATTGTTACAATACAATACACTATCTGACCCATTATGACCCCCACCCCTCCTGTGTGTATGTGTGTGCGTGCGTCTGTGTTTTGATCTCATCAAATTCCAGTGTGATCAATCATTTCTAAAAATAGCTGCTAAGACAAAGACTGACATCATCAAGAAAATGCCATCCCCTTTCTCTGGTTAAATGCGCTCAATAGGGGAAAAAAAAACGTGTTTGATTGACATCTCAGCAAACATCATCACTGCATGAAGCTCTTGATGAATAATAGCAGCATACACACGAGCAATCAGTGCTCAGAAAAGCTTGTATAGCTGCTTACAGAAAATGGATGGATGTGTGGAGAGTGACTAATCTAAAACATTTATTTGTTTGGCTATTTGACTCTGATTTGTCCATAGATGTGAATGGTCATGTGGCAACCTGGTCAGGTGATATGCTCCGTCTGCCACACACAAGCCTGCACAGAATCGAAGTGTGTGTGTGTCTTGTAGTAGTAGTATGTTTATTGGCCATGCTCTCTTGTTGAGCTATGGATTAATACTGCCCTCTGCTGGCATGTTTTATCAATGCATGACCAAATTCGCTAGAAAATCCTGCTGCTTTATCTAAAAAGGTAATGTGCCGAATTAAAAATATTTGAGGTGTTAACATTATTTTGGAACTTAATTACCCTTTAATAAATTGTACTGAAGTTGCCAGAAAGTTTATCTTAAATTAAACTGAAATGAACTTAAATTTAAAATACTATATCTGCCCTTGAAAATAACAGAGGACATTTAAGTATACTATATAGGGCTTACATTTTTCGGCCTATTCTATTCTATTCTATTCTATTCTATTCTATTCTATTCTATTCTATTCTATTCTATTCTATTCTATCCAGGTAACCCGCCATATAGAGCCACCAAAAGGACCATCAAGGAGCGATTCCTCAAACTGCTGCCTTGCTACCATTCTGGTTCCAGCCCATCCCTCAATCAAAGCAAGTGTCCCTCCACGTCTTCTTAATCTTATAATCCATATTCTGTGCTGCAACGGTGTGTTTTGTGTCTCTCTGCCTGTGCAGACAGTGTGAGTGATGATGCCGAACTGTTGGCAGTGCGTTACCGACCCGAAGGCCTCGAACATCTCATGGGGCAAACTAGCTTTAGTAAGAAAGAGCTCCAAGTCCTCTACAGAGGATTCAAAAATGTGAGTCCCGCTGGCAACATTTACTCTTGACTGTAACCACTTTTATGCATGCGTGCAAGAGTGAGGCTCTTTATATCTTCTGATTCCAGGAGTGTCCGAGCGGTGCAGTGAATGAGGAGACATTTAAAAGCATCTATTCTCAATTTTTTCCTCAGGGAGGTCAGTTACAGTCTTGCTTCTTAAAATACATCTGCCGTCTTCACCAAACTCCAAATTTAAAGACCGTAATTACGAAGATGTGCAAAGAAAAGAACCAGACACCACAAAAACAAACAAACCGCAAGCGTATGCATAAAAGTCCGAGTCCATTGTCATTTTCAGCGTGGGAATTTGGACACTGTACACGAGTGAGATTTTTTTTTCTACTTTTAGAAGTGTTTTTTTCAGCTCAACACCAAATGTGACAACATCGACAGTTATGTGCTTACACAGACTACTATTTGGAACTGTTCACAATTCCTTCCACCTTGTGTCAGGTTTTAGTTCCAGCTGAGGAAAAACAACCTTGAGGCATAATGATGCTGGTGCCACCACCGCTATAATTTACTGTTGGTGGTATTATGTTGTTTTGGTGATTAGCAATTTGTACCAAACATGCCTTTAGGTTTAGGATAATACAAATTCATAATGACGCTTAGCTTCATCTTGTCAAGGTATACAAAATAATATAAAACCACAATATAGCAATAAAGCCAATACTATCACAATAAAACATAAACTTTTTTTACATGGCTGTCACTTTGACAGTGTATCACCCACCGCCAAACCGTCCACAGATTGGAACAGTAACATAACATTGATTAGTGGTGTAAGTTTGATGCGTTATTAACGCAATTATTCCAAACCCCTTTTATAGCCATTCATTTTTTAATTGCGTTATTAAGGCGCATTTTGGCCTAATAAAATGTCTACTCTTTTCATGTACTGAAAAACCACTACACCACACCGGATCTTGCGAGACTGCAAATAAACATCAAGCACGCTACACTGGTGACTCTAGTCTGGGTTTGTTAAGCAGAGATTCAATCCGTTTTTAGAAAGCATCATGGCGAGTTGTCTGTTCATTCTTTTGTGAGACATCAGAAACAGGGTTACTTTGGTGAATCAAGACGATTATATTGCGGCTAAGTTCAAAACAAACTTTAAAAATGGTTTGTTGCACATTAGGCTGAATCCTTGTTTACATTTCATATCCATTTTTTATATTGGCCAAATTCTTAGAATGGACTGTTAAGGGTATATTTGCGTGACTTTTAATACATTGAATCCAATTCAATCAAAAAAATGAGTCACGAATAAATATTTTAATTAATTGACAGCACTATTGATGCTAGTGCTCAATGTACATAGTGTTCATATTGTGTTTCTTTTGCAGATACAAGTATGTATGCACATTTCCTGTTTGTGGCTTTCGACACTCACAACAGTGGATCTGTCAACTTTGAGGTGAAAGCTGTAGACAGTGTGTCATAAACTTTCAACACATCTTGTTTAGGTTCTATGCAGGATGTTATTTAGAAGAGAAACACAAGTAAAGGCCATGTGGGTTTAATGTTTAACAGCCTTCACTTCTCTCTCTCTTTTATTTTTTTTAATTTTTTTTTTTTACTGGGACATAGGACTTTGTCCTAAGTCTGTCCATCATCCTCAGAGGCTCCATCACAGAAAAACTCAACTGGACCTTCAACCTGTACGACCTCAACAAAGATGGCTGCATCACTCGAGAGGTACCACCATCACTCTTCACTAAAATTGTATTTTTTTTTCCCCCCCTCTCTTTTCTATTAGTGTTTCTTGCTAACAGCTTGTGGCAATGACTTGTTTTGGTCAGGAGATGACAGATATCATTCAATCCATTTATGACATGATGGGCACGTATACGTATCCCTGCATGAGGGACAGCGCTCCCAGGGACCATGTGGAACAATTCTTCCAGGTTGGATAACAAACACAACAAACATCGGGCAGTGCAATGGCATAGTTCAAAGGTCACCATTGTATACGCAAATCCATTGTTCAGTAACCAGGAAGCGTCAGTTGCAAACTGCTGCGCATGAATATAGATTAACACTGATTGTGTGTCATGTTGTAGAAAATGGACAAGAACAAGGACGGCGTCGTCACCATTGAGGAATTCCTGGAGACGTGCCAAAAGGTGAATTTTCATTCTAAATCTCATTTACAACATGAGTCAACAACAATAACAGCTTATAGCCTGTTTCTCCTCTGCAGGATGAGAACATCATGCAGTCCATGCACATGTTCGATAACGTCATCTAAAGGTGGAGTCGAATGTTCCTACAATTGGAGCTCCTCCTCAGTGCTGCAGTATGTGCGTGCGTGCATGTGTGTGTACTTGGTGGACTCAAACGCGTCACCTCAGAGTGACAAAATCCCTTCGGTATGATTCAAAATGGAAGTGGGATGGTGGGCCTGTTCTCTGGTAGAATGGTTAGCATGCCTGCCCCATAGTTCACGGTTTAAATTTGACCTTCCTGTGTGGCGTTTGCATGTCCTCTCCATCCTTGGGTGTCTTTTCTCCAACTACTGATAGATAAAGACTAAATTGTCCATAGGTGTAAATGCGAGTACAAAAATGAATTTGTCTTCAAGGTATGCTGTGATGATTCGGTGGCGAGTCCGTGGAGTATTGGCACTTATCGATTTTAAAATGTTGGCAAATATATTCTGACATAACTCTTCATGGGGTTGACTTCTTCTTTAATTCTCCTTGGAACAGATATTTACCCTGACATGTATGATACACACAGGACAGACATGAGGCTGTAAAACAAGTAATGGCTGTGAAATGCAATAACGTGGACATGATGTAAAGTCACTTTGATGGATATTGTGATATTTACTATGAGCGTATTGTGGCTGCATGATGTGTGCAGTCACATAAGCGTGTTGAAATATTTTTGATAGGAATGTGATGATGATGGATGACAATAAAACCTCACAGTTATGATCTAACAACCACTCTTTGGTCCTTTAGTATTAGCCAAGTTTGTTACATAAGACTTTGACATGGCCGTCCAGTGAAGTGTTTGCGTATTCATCCCGTGTACTCTGCGTCAGATGTATTGAACACAATAAATTATCATTAGGTGTGAATGTGAGGTCTATGCATTTGTAGTCCTTAACTGAGCTAGTTGAAAGTAAATTAACAAAGCAGTACTACTTTTTATTCGCTTTTTTTTTAATTCACTGCAACAATCAACTTAAAAAAGATATTTAGTTTCCATATTAACCAGATAAACAATGAGGGTCTTTGTGATGAGCTTTAGTGTGTCAGATGCCTCATTTGTCAACTATTGTTTTTATAATTTACAACTAACAAAATGCATGTATTTTATGTTGTCAAATTCCTGCACTCGTGGACCCTACAAAGTGAGCTCATAGTGCTTGACAGATAATTAGTACATTATTGTTAATGAAAAAGCTCAAGCCCAAGCTGAACCAGCCAATTCAGTTCTTCCCAACTCAAAAGAAAACCAAAACATAGACAGGTAGATTTAATATAACCTTTAATTTTATTTAACAAAATTTCAGTAAAAACTCTTAGTTAAGTACAAATTTCCCTGTCAGTAGTGTTTCTCCAGCTGGCATCCCGACTATATTAAATCCACAAAAAAGAAATCAGTCGATCTGTTGAACCAATGCGTCAATCAGAGTTTTGACATCAAATCATAACTAGTTACACACATAAGCTCTTCTTTTTGGTTAAAACTGACATGTGTTATTATTCTGACTAAGCAATCCTTTTCCCCTAAAATATAAAAGAAAATAATGTGAGAAACAATTGATAAAAAGCCTCATCTCGTTTCGCAACATTTGCTCCTCTCTCTCTCTCTCCTTCTCCATTTGTTCTCTGCATATGTGGCAAACTCAAAGCAACCTGTATGTTACTTTGCAGTTAAAGCGGGAGAAAGTTGACGCTATATTGTCACAACTTTTACTTTTAAAGGCATTATAAAGAAAGAGGAGCAGGTTCACACAGTTCCACCTGCGGCAGTGTTGTCAACTAGTTCTCTTTTTAAGAAGAAAGAAAAAAAAAAAAAAAGCAATCTATGTGACTTTCACAAAATGAAATAAATCTCTTTGGCATAGATTACCCACCCGAAAGCAGAAACACAGACACGCTCCAAAACACACAATCTTAGAACTTTTTTTCAAGCGTGAGTAAATGATCCTCAGCAATGTTAGGATATAAAACATATGCAAGCCCTGTTAAGATTAGGAGTCCCGTACTCGATGATATTACATATAAAAGGAATCAAGAGCTTTGTTCCAATTCTAGCCCAGAGGCCCAATTTTCTGGAAGTTTTTCCTCTCTTGGATCTGTGGAAAGGAAAGAAAGAAACAACTGTAGAAAATATTTTGGGAGGTTATTTAAGAGAAACAGTCACACTTTGCGATATTGCACTTGTTGTGAAGTATATTTTGGAATTAAAATGGCAAAAATAATACAGTGAAAGAAAATATTAATGATTGGATGGCTTTAATCCGAAAAATAAAATGTATTGCTATGACAATGGTGTAAGTTCCTGAGCCCCCTTGCTGTAAAAATCAGTATCAAAACTTTAAGTATTGTACTTTTGAATTATGTAAACTTTCAATGCTATGAGGGATTTTTTTTTTTTAAAGAGATTATTTTGTTGCTGTTTAATTCCCTGTGCTGTTAAATGCAGAGCTGATTTATTATCAAACTGATAGGCTCACTACACGTGTGCTGTTATATAATGCCAATTACATTTATGGCATACGGTCCAGCGACATTCATGTTTCTGGGGGTGTGCCGACCTTTAGTAAGGCTCAAACTGCTGTTGTCTGTCGTAAACCATGTTGGTGCCGTAATCGTCATGCATCATGGTTCCGTCCACGGCGTCCATGGGAATGTCACCGGCGTAGCCACCAAAGTTTTGAAAAGGAACATCCATCTCTGCAAACACATGAGCACATTTTCCATCTTGATATTGACACCAGCTGCTGCTGTTGTTTTTATGATGGTGGAAGGGGAAAAAAACGTTCTGATGTGCGGTTGCAGAGGGAAAAGAGAGTATGGAAAGCTGTTCGAGTATTCATTTGACATCCTTGAATAGGTTAAGGGCCACATACTAGTCCACGCTTTGTGCACGCAAGTGAGACAGAGAAGGGAAACACAGAGTGACCTTCTGACTCACAATATGCATTTAATTAATGACTGTGTATTTACTGGAAGATCGGCTCTTGTGTGACCGTATGTTGAAGACGGTGTATGTATGGGCTGCTCTTGAGGTTAATGCTGAGTAAAATGCTGTGCATGCACATTCCTGTCCTATGTACTCACCCTCTTGGTAGGATGCTTCCATGGTGACACTGTTGTGGGCCTGCAAGAAGGTCAGATAAAGCATGGTAAGAGAATTCAACAAGACACCACTGCTGCTGCTGGTGGTGGGAGCTGGAAACTCACCATCTCCCAGGCGGCAGGGTCGTGCTTGAACATGGAGTGTGTGAGTTCTCTGGAAACTCTCTTCTTGTGCTCGGCGCTCTTATCCTCGGAGATGCGGAAGAGGACGGCAGCGGCGTATGTGGCTTGTGAGGAAATCAAATAGCGGAAGGTTCACAGTCACTCTCTGAGCTTGTTAGGAACATTTAGGTGACTATTGAGAGGACTACTTTTTTCACCAGTGATTGGTTTCAAGCTTTTTTCATGTCTCTAAAATAGTTGCAATGTAGTTCTGTGGTGACAAAACCCAAATTTGTATGGAATCAAAATGGGCTGGACTCACTTAACACAAAAATGTGCCAGAGTATCTTTTTTTTCTTTTAATGTAACAACTTTCATCCAGGTTTCATATATGACTTTGATGCTAACAAATTATTCCAGTTGAATGAACAGCTAAAGAAGGTAAAGTGTTGTAGTTGGAAACAACAAACACTACATGAGGTAACGTTAAATGCTAAGCGTCCTACCGATGCCCTCGTTGTCTGAGTGGAGCAGCTCCATCAGGGGGGCGGACGCTCCCTCGCCATCAATGGCCTCTGCCGATTGTTTGTCCAGAGCCAGCTCACACAGAACGCCCGCCGCCACACGCTTTACATTGTCTACTGGTGAGTAGAGAAGCTGACGAGGGGGAGGAGATTTTAGAATAACAAATAAGGCACTGGAAAAAAGAAGTGTTGGGCTTCTGCTACCTGAACAAAAAGAGGAATGGTCTGCATGTTGGCAATCTCTGCTCTGTTGACAGGATCTCTGGCCAGAATGTGAAGCGCTCCTGTACAGCCCTCTACTATCTCTTCCATCCTCACTCCATCCTGACAAAACACATGACAAGAGATTCACATATTTGTCCAAATATTTATGCGCACTAAGTGGCGCTGTTTGAAAGTGTTGAATTATGTACCTGGTATGTCTGCTTGCTGGACGAGCCATGTTTCTGAGCATCCTGGTGGGCTTTGAGCAACAGGTTGACCAGGCGGGGGATGGCGCCCGCTTCCCTCAGTGGGGCCTGGTTTTCCGGGCACAGGGCCAAGTTACGGATCAGGCCAACCACAGCCTTTGGGAAAGGAAAACAAACAAGTCATATCACTGCTCACTGTGAGAGAAAAAAAAACGTTTTAATCTTTATATAGTATTCTATATCATGCTACCTTAATAACTGGCCAGTAGTAGGGCTGGTTGAGGAGCTTGACGATGGCCGGGATGCCGTAGTGCCTCCTCACTGCGTTCTGCGCCATCTCAGCCTGCTGGTGGCGGGACGTCAGGTGACGCAGGGCGCAAATGGCAGGCTCGGTCACGTCCTCTTTCTCGCCGGCGCGCAAAATGGCGTGGATGAGCGCCTCGATGCCGTTGCTCTGGGTGACCAGAGTTTTATTGTAGGCATTGTTGCACGTGAGATTAGACAAGATCCCAGTGGCGCAGGTGAGCATGTTGATGTCATCAGAGCTCAGCAGGTTGACCAAAACCTGCAGCAGGCCATCCATGCCCTCCTGAAACATCACATGGAGTTTTATTGTCACATGATTCAAGGAAATTAAAGAAATTAAAACAGGATAATGAAATGCCAGATACAAAAATTATGTATGATTTAACTGAACATCTGTGCCAAGGTGACAAAATGGTTCAAAAATTAGTATGAAGCGAAATAATTAGGTCATAAAAAATGTAGATACAAGCAAAAGTCTGAATAAACAACCTCAGTTTTAAATATTCAATTTTTGTTGGTCTTTACTGACTGTTAATTCTGCGTTTGGGCCTCTCGGACTCCAACTAGGTACTTTGTTTGTCTATGCCTGTAAGGGGGGTACCTAGCCCGAAAAGAAAAAAACACACCTGCTTGGTGGCAGCATCAGACAGGTTCCTCAGTGTCCAGAGGCAGTTCTGCATCACACGCTGGCTGCCGCCAGTCAGGTGCTTCCCCAGAGCCTGCATCCCACCTGGGGGGAACACAGGCATGCATCAGCTCACAAGCATGCCATCTCATAAAATATGCTGTCATAAGACCTTGTGGTTGCTGAGAAGCCATTAGCCATGTTAACAAAGAGTCGCCACACCTGCATGACTGGCTTATGCACGCAGGTGTGCGTGTGTATGCGTATGTGTACACTGAATTGACATTTCTCACACACCAGCCTCTACAATGGCAGGTTTGTTGCTGGGGCACACAGACAGGACTTTGAGAACGCGGCTTGTGGTCCACAGCAGCTTTTCGTAGTTGTAGTTCCTCATGATGTGAACAAGACCCTCGGGGCCCCCGTTGGCAAGGATGATGAGCTGTTACAAAGATATATGTATAAATAGCTATACAAGAAGACAGAAATGTGCTGAGACATGAGGCTCATAGTTAGGAAGTCAAGCTTGGCTAAGGTCTTTCATTCTCACTGTGTGTAGAATTTGAATAAAGCTATGACCTGTCCAAGCATGCAAAATGATTTCACACGTTACACACTTGATTCTAAGAACCACACCCAAACCTGACTTAACCTGAACCGTGCACAGATGCCACACCCAAATCAAACCTCACGTACACACACACACGACAAAGTACAACGTGGACTTGTGCACACACATAAACACACCTTGCTCTCCTGATTGCCGTAAGACAGCAGCTGCAGACAGTCGGTAGTGATGGCCAAAAACTTGGGGTTGCTTTTCTTTAGAAGGGGGACCATCCTCTGCAGGCCGTCAGCCAAGCGGACCGCCATTTTGGCTCCCTCCTGGTGGAGGAGCAGGTTGTGCAGGGTTGTGATGGCGTAGAAGAGCACTGATTCCACGGGGGAGCTGTGGGGCATCACAACAGCTTTAAACTGCGAGGCTTAAACAGCAGCAAATGCTTGGGCCAGTCCAGTTCGGACTTGCTCTTGTACCTGAGCATGCGGACGAGCGCGGGGATGCCACCAGACTTGAAAATGGAGAGCAGGCCCTCTCTTTTGTGGGAGAGATTGTGCAGGATGCTGGTTGTGGCTCTGGCTGTCTCCATGTCAGTGGTGTTCTGCATGGCTCGCACCACTGCGGCCACCATCTGAGGCGACTGCATCAGCGCGTGGCGGGATGCCTCCTTGCGGGTTAGCTGGTTGACAATCTGGGCTGCTTTGCTGACCACCACCTGATGGAAAGACCGTTATTCCCATCGGTTGATATAAAGATTCGAGAGAATGCTAAAGTCTTAAGCAACTCTTCAATACAAGAGAGGAAATGAGATGGAGATCAGTTTTCAACGTAATGTCAATCAAGAATTAGCTGGCTTTACTTATAATGTTCTGATTTGAGCAGAAACCATCAAATACACTTGGCAAGTACTCTGTACCTGATCTTCATCATTGAGCAGTTTGGTGAGCTCAGGCACAGCACGTGTGGCGAGCTCAGCGTCATCTTGGTAGTTGATCAGATGAATGATTGCTGCCTTGAGCATCTGGGAGGGCTCGGCCAGCCGTTGGACGTTGGTCATTTGGTTCGGATCTGTTTGGGTTGTAGTCAAGATGGTTGTACTGTCTTCCAGCGTCTCGGGAAACATAGCGGCCCGCACCCGCTGGCCTCTGGTCAACACATACTGGGAGTCTGGAACCGAATGAGGACACTCATCGTGAGAACGCCCGAGAGGCTGCGCAAGATGCTCGGACCTTTTTTGGGGTCATACCTGCCGGTTCTGTCGTGACAGTGGTGGTCACGGTGTACTGCTTGGAGGTGGTTAAGTCGCCGTCGTCATCTCGGACAGTGTTGGCTCCAGACTGGATCCCCGAGTCATATCCGTACCTCGTCTCCTGCCACTCCGTCACCTTCGTTACCCCGCTATCGAGCTGACCCACTGTCACATATGCAGGCAGGAAGCGCCCAATGTCAAACCAAATAGTTCTATTGGGTCTTAAATTGTTTCAAGATCTTGTTTATTCTGCTGCACCTGATTGGATTTTGCACTTATCCTTTATGTAACAATCCAATCATCCACAGACTGCCATTTTTATAAAATCAGCTTTTATACTTATGTTCTATTAAGAAACTAAATGAATGATAACATGACTTGGAAGGAGCATCCTTATCCCAACATTAGAATTTGTTGATCAGTGATAGGAAATTAATGAAACATTGAAGAGAATAATTAAATATCAGACTTACATTGAGTAGACATCCTTGTCTCCTGTAGTTAAACACCTAAAAGAAAAAAAAACCCCCAAGAATATTGTATTTATCATCTTGTTCTGCATTTACAATGACACATTTCCTCTTATTGCTGTTGCAAGAACACAGATAAACAAGCCTTCCTTTTTTTCAAACGAGAGTGGAAGCGAGCATATTTAAAAGCTGTGCCTCCCCTTCAGCTAACAACAATTTGTGAGGAGTCGAGTCAAGTAGTAGATTGAAATTAGAGGCTTCTGTAAATTAGGAATGCTCGCTGGGCTTTCTGACCTCTCACCCTCAAGCCTACGCCCCAAAAAAAAAAAAGTTGTGGGAGCAGCCTATTGCTGACACACCACAAACGGGAACCTGTCCCACTGGTTTTAGGGCAGAGTGTGTACATGTGTGCATGTGAAATGCGTGCTGTGAATGTCGCACCCAAGCTCGTCTCACAAACGCCTGCAACTGAAACTACTGACAAATATAGAGAAATTACTCAGTGGACAAAAAGAGATCCAACATCCCTGGGATTTTTCGAGATGTCGATAGTGTGTTTAATCAGCATTCCGATGACGTAACAGGCATTTGTCAGAGCATGTCTGGTATAAAGACTTCCCGTCTTTACAAAACACCCTTTTCAGATGAAATCGTTCTTTAGCAGTGTATGATAAAAGCACATTTCTTACTCTTGCTCCATTTCTCTAGTTCTCCGCATACACAAGCTACTTATTTCCAGCCTACTGCTTTCTTTAATGATATAAAAAAAAAGCAGGCATGAAGGAATGTTTTCTTCCTGCTCATTCCTGCAGCTGCGATATTGTCCACCACAGAATCTCTCCTCATCACAGAAACATCTGCATTTTTAATAGTCTCAGACATCTGAGTGATAACACAAAGAATCCACTGTGCCCTTCGCATGTACAAAGAATAAAGCCGATGCTTCATTGGACGCCCGGGCGTTCACACTTTAAAAGTCTTCTGAGGACTTTTAATGAGATACAAGACACTGAAATGATTCGCACAATTTGATAAGGTAAATACCATCTTCTCGTTTCATCCGTGGATGAATTCAAACCGAGTCAACATTTGGAGTTCTATTGTATCAAAGTTACAATAGCATGGCTTAATGTAAAGAACCAATGTTTTTTCCAGGGATCAAATTTTACATCGTTTTAGGGTCAGAGTAATTGCAATTTGTATAGTTTAGACAAACAACACAAACAAACCCATTTTGAGCTCTTGTTTTTTTTTCTCTCTGTGCAGACTCCAGTTGCCTGGAGCACTGTCTCAGCAGTTGTGTGGAGCTGCAGATCCTGCCTAACCAGGCCCCTTGACTACTTACTTGCACTAACATGCTACATGATAAGGCAATGACTCATATGCGTGTAAATCACTCCTATTGGGTGTGGCCTCTTGCCCATTAGGGTGGTAAGTGACCAAAGTCTGTTTATCAACACAGAGATATGTATCCACAAATATATTTTGCTGATAAACCGCAATGGAAACAGCACAAGTTTCCTGTTAATCCCAGCCAGCATTTAGTAGTTGTTGGTTTTGTTTTCCAGGGCAGTGGGTTCAGCGAACTGTTGCAATGCTGTGACACACCCACATATCACCAAGGTAACCAAAAAAAAAAAACCTGCATTGGCCCGTGGTCAGTAGGGATTTGATTTGCTGACCCACCTGATGGCTAAATAAAGGTCCGCCTGTGTGGATAAGAGAGTTTGCTTTATTTGCTACCCACAAATTTTCAAGTAGCCCCAACTAAAAAAAAAAAGTCATGATACTATCAAAGTTCAATTTTATTATTGTGTACTTCTGTGTGGACTTTGGTCTCTCCCAGTTAATAAGTAACTCTCACTGTACATTGCACCATCAGCACAATTACCGCAAATACATAATTGCGGAGAGCAACGTGCTTTCCTAAGAAGGAAAACGCCCGCTGTCTCGTTGAGCAAAGTCCTCCATGTGGAGCATGAGATGAGGGGCTTCTTTTCAGTTGAACAAAAGTGCACAGGTGAACAAGTTGCAACAGAAACTCTTGGCTTATGTTGTTGAGCAGCGCTGCTAAAACGCTACCGTGACATTCCACACAGACATAATACATTGCTCATGTTTTTCACCCCCGCCCCGCCGCAAACCTGACTTGTTAAATTTATCCCAACGACTTGCTCATTCATTTATGAAGATGCTTCAGTCACAATGGAAATTGTCATGAAGTGCTTAATCATGAGAAACTTAACTGCTCTCCCTTCACTCAGGCATGCTAGACAAGGAGTGTCTCTACACTCCCAAGAGGTGACAAGCTCTCAATAGGGGTGTGGAATTAGCGTCTGTGTGTATGTGGGGGCGTGCGTACGCATGAAATGATTGGGAAGAATACACCCAACATCTTACTGGAAGGCCCCACTCAAGCGCTGACCATTAGCTATTAAAATCTAATAGATAGGAAAAACACTTGTGCATTTTCACACTGAGTGTACTTGTAAAAGACATTCCAGTGAGCCAGATTTGGACTTTGCTGGCCTAAGCACTTTTTTCTGTCACAGCAGGAATGAATCAGCTCAAGCAGGAGGCCCAGGGGGTTGGAGATGAATGCTGGGTCCACTTCAGAGTGGATCTCAACATACTACATACGACAAAAATGTGTCTTTTGCTTGAGCTATGACTTTGAAAATTAGCATTGGGTTCAACATACTCAGAGGTATATTGCGTGTTATTTACTTGAAAAATCAATTTATGTCATGCTAAATGTGGAACTGGAATAGTTTGGTGCTATCTTAGCATACCAAAAGCATTTTTTTTAGTTTGTATTTGAAACTAAAATACAACATTGCATAAAGGGCAAGTAAGCCATCTTGATGATGAATATTACATGCATGATCTAAAAAAAAGCTTTTCATTTGTGTTTTTGATTGCAGGCAGAATATTCCCTGTTTTTAAGGAAGTAAAAATGCCCTCTGTTTGTATGTTTTTATTCGATAAGGTGGTATTTCAGTTTCACTTTCATTTTAAAATTGTATTTAAAAAAAAAAAAACGTACTAATTTCAACCAATAAGATGCCTTGTTTGGTCTTAATTTTTAACAGGCTTGCTAATGTCATGTTTATAGACTGACGAGCAAATAAAGCAGATTATGCTATCACACATCTGCAATGCTTGCACCATCTGCACAAAAACAGATTAAGTATTAGAAGTATTGTCTGGCTCCGGAAACACGCAACTCCCGACCCCTGTGCTACATACAGACTTCTCTTAATCATTTCCACAGTAACGTAAAGACATCAGCACAAACTTTCACAGTCCAGTCCTCTTGACATAGCAACAGGCTACATCTTAACACGCCACAAACCTTGCTGGAACCAAAGTCACACGTGCCCTAACTCATGCCTAACAAAAGCTTCAGCAATATAAAACGGGTTAAAGGGATAGATGTTTGTAATCAATCAATATGGAAGAATGTGAAGTGATGCACGGCTAATGGATTCAATGTGGCGAATGACAGGAAGTGGTCGAAATTACCTAACACCAGTGCTGGATTCAAGAGGAGACATTTATTTGAAAAAGCTATACTTAAGCAAAAGTTTGATAGCCACAAAACTTTAGAGACACCCTTATCGGGGAATAGGCTTCACAGTTGCTGGCATTAATTTTAGAAAAACATTGTGAGAGAGAGTGTTTTGGTAAATTGACTAGAACAGACACATGATGGAAACCAGACGACAGCAAAAGCAAGATGCCAAAAACTCAGGGAAAGAATGGAAAATGACACTCTGATGTGCGGTTGCGCAACACACAAATTAAATGTGTCTAAAAGTGGCAGATACAGCAACAACCCGCTCCCCCTCTTTTGCTGATCTGGAAACATTGCCAGCAACACGCTCAAGGAGAGCATGCACACCAGTGAATGAAATACTACTGTGCTACTTCCAATTGGTTGACTGTGGCCAAAAAAAGCAGTTTGGTGGCTGGAAAATAGCGTGGGGCGCAATCTATTGTGAATCAAAGGAAACATCTCTGAGGAGGAGCCCATGTGTTGTGCAGTATCAGATTACACGAGGTTGATAAAGTAGGACAAAAATGGTGAGGAGTGTATTTGGCCATGCATATTTGAGGTGCTTTCACACAGCCTACAATAAAATATTAAGATTTTATGACGTCACCTCCAGCATCTGGTGTGATGTATAAAATACTAAATTTGTGTGACACAACAAAACAAGGATGTATTTTACAGGAAACGTAAAAAAACACTTCCTTCAACTATCTTAACGATGCACAATTTTTTTTTTTTATTTTAACGGAAAGACCAAGAAACCAAGAAATTGTGGCGATGCGGTAAATAATGAGAAGGCGACAAAGTGTCTGCCTCTGCACAACAAAATGGAGAGTTTTCGCATCAGGCAGTCAGCCACTCCCTTTCAACTCTTTCAATTAAATCAGACACTCCCTTTACACCCAAAAATATGTACTGTACAACTGCCTCGCCTGCCTTAAAAGTACCGTACTTGTCTCTCGCTTGTGGGTCAGTCACCACAATGTATTGAGCCACAGAACTCTTTCAATTCTTTGAAGTTACACAACTGTAATTGTTCTCATGACAAACTTGCACATTCATGTCTGGGATGATACTGCAATACTTCTACCACTTCACTAGCCCGACATATAACTTCTAGGTAGAAGCCATGTGGAGTTACGTTAAGGTAAACATGGATGACAGCACTTTAAGCTGATTGCAATATGTGGATGATAGATTCTGCTTTTTGAGTTGCAACGGCTGGCTGTTTGCCAACTAAAGAGGTTCTTGAGCCCCACTGAGCCCTCTGCTCAGTTCTGGCCATGCTAGCCGCGGTGAAGTTGTGGCATGGTGCTGCCACACTCACCCACCTAATAAGAGCCTCAAATTTTCAACAGATATACCTGTGATATTTGTTGGAAACCACATTTGGAAATATTTCTTCTTTTCTAACATACTGGCTGAGACAATGAGATGAAATAAATTATGCGAGAAGTGCACGCCTTGAGCCAATCATTCACCATTTCTCATTTGTTTGCGGGAAAGCTGACAACTCAGCTGTGATGTTGCAAGTTTTTCTTCTGTATCAGGAAGTCATCAAATGACTAAATTCCACAAAATACTACCTAACCCAAATTTTGCACAATGTCCATTTTTAAATGTTTGAGCTGAAATTTGTTTTCCCACTTTTGCATTTGGAGCTCCATTAGTCCCATCCAATGAAACGTTTGGTTGCAGGTTGAAAGGAAATGAAGAGGAACAAAGTATGTGACTGAACACAGAGCGTTACTGTGTTCAAGAATGGGAAAGAGTAGCGGTATTGTCCCAGTACTGCTGTCAGTGTGAAAAACAACCTGGGATTCAAGTGTCTCTATTGGTTGCAACCAAAGAAGCAGAAACGTCTGTGCTCAGTGACCAAGTGTGGTGGCCAAAGCCATGTATGGGAACGGACGGACGGACAAGCACTTTTAAGCTCAAACCGCCACGCATCAGTGTGTGGTTGCACAGTGAGGCGTTCTGACAGATGATGAATTTTTCAGGGAGAATACAATCTCAATAGAGCTAGACGAAGGTTGCCTGGGAGAACAGGGGGAACGTGTAATGGCAGCGTAAAGAATGCGCTGCTCAGTTGATAAGTACATAGCCTGCCCAGAACCGAAGCAACAAATACATTAAACATAAAAAG
Source organism: Syngnathus scovelli (assembly GCF_024217435.2). NCBI lineage: Eukaryota > Metazoa > Chordata > Actinopteri > Syngnathiformes > Syngnathidae > Syngnathus > Syngnathus scovelli. The sequence goes on along the minus strand of NC_090851.1, from coordinate 10,526,302 downwards.
TCTGTCAATGCTTATTCGACACATATTGAGGAAAAAGCAATGCTTTCCATTTGAGATGCTGCCGTGTTTTTATATTTATTATCCAACAAGTACAGTCGGTGTCCCTGCTGACTTGAAAGCCACACCCTTTGTGCTCTGCTCTCGGAAATGAACAAAGACATCAAGGTTCAGTAAAAAGGAATCATTAAACCAAATTCAAGTTTATAGCCTCTTGCTTGAGATACATGGCCCGTGATAACAGCAAGGATAGTATATGCATGAAGAACGCAGCAGAGGTGGAATGTAAGCTTGATGGCCCTATAGCTTTTGCTTATGTGAAAATAATTAGAGATGACAATTCATTTTTCAGACTTTTTATGCTGCCTATACATTTATGTTTTTTAAACTGGAGCTAGGGAAATTGGCAGATGAAAATATAAATGTAATCCACAGGAAGTCCTTCCTCTTTAGCCTACTTTGATGCCGATAAAACCACCTACAGTCGAGTGAAGCCTGAAGGCCATCCAGAAACTTTATCTCCCTGCGTTCTTTACTCTATGGGAACAGCAGAGCATGGCGGCAAGGTGATATGCGAACACGTAACAGGCCACACGACATGTACGCTGGGCTGCGACTGAGCCCGTGGGTCGCACTGACTCGGCCATCATTGTACACCAACAATTAAGGGGGGGAAGACATCGAATCCACAGGAAAATGAATTATTCCAAGCAAACAAAGAGGTTAGGCTACATGCCGTCGAGTAATCCCCTTTGCGAAGTGTAGCCCTATTTATAAACGCAAGGATCTCCTGGCCCCTTGCTCTGCTAATGTAGGACAGTATGAGGGAATTAAGCAGGAGGGGAGAGATTATCACTGTGCCACCACAGCTGTATCGGTGAAATCTAAGGCAAGTTCACCCCCTACTGCGACCCCAGCACCCATTGACCCCCCTTTTCCTCTTTGAGAGCAGACGGGTGTAGCTTTCAGACCCGGGGGGTGGATGGGGGGGGGCTGTCTGCTGTGCTCTCAACAATTTAAACAAGCTAGAAAAAACGACTTTGTGATGGTGTCTTTTCAAATATAGTAAACAAAAGGACAACAGTGTAGCTTGGTTTGTGTTTCACGCCACTAAAGATGATGCGCTTTGATTAAACTAGCATAAAATCTCATTACACGGCCAAACCATGCCAGAGTTTACATCGACAGATGTAAAAAGTTGGACGCGACAAGACTTAATCGCATCGAAAAAGGCGGATGAGATGAAAGTCATTTCGCCTTGATGCTGATTTCAGCGGAATTACTCATGAAGTTAAATAAAAGGAATGTGTGCTCTCGTGACCACCGCTAAGCAGGATTGGAAAAATGTTTTCTTGTCAAGCCTGGAGCAACTATATCAAGGCCAGTTTGGCAGCAGCGCGAGACGTTTGGCTGGCTCGGAGTTGTAGTAAGACCATGTAAGGGAGAGATGATTCATTATTTTGTGTCAGGCATTACTGATGTGTCATGGCCCCGATATGGAATTAGCTGTTGAGGTCAAATGTGGGGGTTTTTAATTTAGAGGCTCCTACTATTTCGAAAACAATTTAATCTCCAGACTATTGTTCTTACTGTGGTTTGTCTCAGTGGTTAAAACGGCCATATTTTCCATGAGCCCAAAACAACAAGAAAAAAGAAAATATATATTCCCCTACAATTTTTTTTTTTTTTTTTGTGAATTCACTTTCGCTTGAAGAGTAGCAAAATGATCAACCAGTTGGAGTCGGTTCTTTATTTCAGTTTCGATGAAAGAACTTGTTGAGTACATGGAAGCTTCACATATTGCAATTCGGGAAAAAAAAAAAAACCTTCTTCATTCTGGTCAGTTGGGAGGTTCTAGTTTTTATATCCTGTGTATTATGTATATATTATTCATTCATCATCTGAACTGCTTATCATTACGACTGCGAGCGTTGCAAGTGGTAGGGCAGATGGTTGTGCAGGAGGCGGGAGACACCCTGAACTGGTCACCAGCCAATCACAGGGCACATATAGACAAACAACCATTCACACTCACAATCAGACCTAGGGGCAATTTAGAAGGTCAATCGGCCTACCATGCATGTTTATGGAATGTGGGAGGAAACCAAAGCACTGGAGGAAACCCACGCAGGCACGGTGAACATGCAAACCCCACACAGGAAGGCTGCAGCTGCAATCGAAACCTGCACCTCTGAACTGTGAGGCGGACGTGCTAACCAGTGCGGGTCGTGCTGTCTGTATATTGTAATCTGACTTGTGTTTACGCCACACTTGTTTGGTACAATTATGTGACGCTTTCATAGTGAATGCTTACAAGACTAAGTTAAATTGTTAAGTAAGTTAACGCTAATTAAGTTGAGTCGATAAAAGTTGTTTCTCAGGAATGGTCCAGCACTGTGACATATGACCCCAAAACTAAACTAATGCAAAACCAGTTAAGGTAACTTGTGGACTCAAAGTGTAATGACCGTAATGGGATTTTTTTTTCCCACGGATGACATATTGTTACATTACGTCTCATCAAATCTCACAGAGGTTCTTTTTTCATTTCTATATCTAGGTCAATATATGCAAATATACAATACTGGAAACACTCAAGTCTGTAAATTCTGACAGCATTTCTGAAAACAATAAATAAATAAACTGCCTTTCACGTTATTTAATGGTTCATTTGACATTTCAGACCAAAACCTTTAAGCATAAGAAGTCTGATATTGCTTATGGTTATAGATATGTATTTCTATGTACTGTAACGTTACTGTTGTTATACTGCAATAATTCTTTATCTATGTTTACATTTTTGTTCCGTTTACTTTTTTCCCGTCTTTCCCTTCTCAAACTCGTCATGCCCGAATGCATTTCTCAATGGCGGTACTCCCATGCCGCACAGAAAAAAAAAACTGTTGAGCTATACAGATCCACTATTCTGCTAGACAAAGCAGCATGGACCGTACCCAAAAAGTGAGTTAAAATCATGACAAAAGACATACATAATGAAATAGCGTTTAGTTATTCACCTGCCTCACGCGCACGCGAACGCGCACACGTTGAACTTTGCGAGCGCTCGCCACTGAGTGAGTGACGTCACGAAACCATCGATACTGAACGCATCGCCCCCCCCCCAAAAAAAAAAATACTATTTGATTTCAAAGAGATAAGTCTGAAAAACAGTGACGGGAAAAAACCGTAAAGTGTAGATGACTCCAGTTCAAACAGTAGCCAGTGCGAGCCACGCGGAAATAGAACGTAGGGCTTCAAAAACAGTAAACTTCATTTAAAACGCGCAACACGTAGAAATGCATTGTTACAAGAATTACGAGTGGTTTGATTACGTAGTTTAGGGGTGCCCATTCACAGAAACAAAAGAAAAACACGGAAAAAAAGCACAGTTAAGAGAAATAATGTTCATTTGGTGAAACTCACCTGCCGAGTTTCACAGATGAGCGTATTCCAAGATAGATTTGTTTTTTTCCCCTCAGGACAGCACACTATCTGGTATGCTCCGCAACTTTCTGCCACTCTTTCTGTCTTCCACTCTGCAGTACTGCTTGTCCTCGCTCTCACTCACTCCACAGAACACACAAGAAAGCCCCAACAGTCGCGTCACCTCCAAGCAGACTCCGCCCCCTTCACAGCGACCCCACCCTGCTTTCTCCACCACTGCTTCTCGCGCAATGTATTGCGCCGCCTTCATTGTTCACTGGAACTGCTCGAACTGGCTGCGTCATTTCATGTTTATTACACTCAGATCACCCCCCACCTTTAAAAGAACTGTTCATCTTTTGACACTTAACTGGGTATACTATAACGTTGTGCTTCCACCAGTTTCCATTTTGTAAAATTAAATCTAATCTCCAGGAATAAGGGAATTATTTCAGATTGCAGTAACTAAATTAGATTTCCATTGTATTTGCTGCACCAAGGTTCCATCCTTCATAAACATAGCATTTTCTCCGGTTAGTCCAAATGCTCGCCTCCTATAACTGGAGCTTGTAAGCGGGAGCACATAACCCCAATTCTGGCCACCCTCCACTGGTTCCCAATTTCCTTTTAGAGTTTATTTGAAGATAATGTTTTCAAATCGTTAAATGGCCTCGCCCCATTTAACCTCTCTCAGCTCCACCCTTACACACCTGCCCTGTGCCTCAGATACACAGACCAGACGTTGCTGGAAGTACCGAGCACTAAACAGAGCCTCATTGAGGATCGAGCCTTTGCTGTTGCCCATCCTTCCCTCTGGAATGACATCCCCTTAAATGTTAGGCAAGCCTCCTTTGTGTCCATATTTAAAACTCAAGACCCATTTCAATTTTAGGTTGTTCTTTTTTGGCTTTCAACTGACTTTGATCTACTACAGCTCCAGCTGTTGTGAAATACGCTTTATAAATAAAGTTGTATTGCATTTAATTGTATAATGGCATTTTGCCTTCATGTAGTCTTGATTATTCTGGAGCTTGCAGCAAAGTTATCTATCCAATGACTTTTTTTTTGTCAGTAATGAAGGGTAATGTCGCACCCAGTATAACACAGTGATAGTATAACTACATTTTTACATATTCAACTCTGAACTACAGTATTTGTTTACACAAGTATTTGTACTTGAATTGAAATAGTGTCCTTTTGCCATCTGCAGTGTCTCGCTTACAACAAACAATTAACTCACGCAAATGGAGTGCTGACACGGTGTGTGATGCACGAGTAGGCCACACCTCAATGGAGTAACAACGATACCAGACAAGCAAAGTGAGTCACCTTCGTCGGGAAAGGAATTACTCATGCACTGCAGAGTGATACCATCGTGTTTTTCCTCATGTATTTTTTTTCAGTATGGTGTATTTCAAATTGTTTGGCTGTGTCTCTGACTCTTCACTACAACAAAGGACACAGCAAGTAGCAAGCAGCAAGCTACCCCTCTTTCAACCCTTTCATGTCTTTGACCCCAGAAACATGTCAACTCCCTCCCTCAAAGGTGAAGCTTCCCTGCTTGTAAATTCCAAACCATATTTTGAAAACAATAATAAAAAAAAGAAGACAATAACAAGGCGATTCTAAAATTGTGTCTCAAACTTCATAATTTTACATGGTAACTTACAAAATTGCTAAATGAATCAAATGTAAATATTATTGAAGTTTTGCTATTGGAAATGCTCTACAGGCTGTTTTGAAGAACAGAACGTTTTTATTTTCTGTAATACATATTTCTCCTATATATATTTCTTTTGGTCAGGAGGAACCATGCCTGTTTTTCTTAAAAAATCCTTATTAGCTGTATGTCACTGTTTATTTGTGTGTGTGTGTGTGTGTGTGTGTGTGTGTGTGTGTGTGTGTGTGTGTGTGTGTGTGTGTGTGTGTAAGTGTATGTGTTTTTTATTTGTCTTCTTATTTTTTAATGCAATTTATCATGGTTATTGTATGCAGATTTTTTTTGTGGGCCAGCCCGCTCCATATCTCTTGCAAAGAGACACACGAATGTAAAATTTTCATGTTCCTCCGTGGTACGTACTGATTTTACAATGATCAAAACTTCTCATTTGATGTTCTGGTAGAGGAGATGTTCATAATTTCAATGTTTGTTGTTCAGGGACAAAAGCGGAGTACAGTGACAATCAGTCAGAATTTAAGCATTTTCTCCACCCCTTCCTTACGTTAAATGTCAGCAAAGGCCCAATTCTCTGATGTCTCTGAAGGATTATTTTGAGTGATTACTCTTGCTGTGTCAAGAGTGATTTGCCCACCCTGATCTGCCCAGAAAATGGTTGGTGCCCTGTAAATATTGCCAAACCTAAATCCTTGTGTGTGCCGTCATCACTAAATTTGGCTGAGCCACACAGACTGCAAAACAAAATGAGTGTATAATTTGAATTGAATTGAAATAAAATTAGCCTTGTCATTTTGCTGTTGTTGCTTCAGGGGTGCAAATATTTTCAAAACGATTGTGGGGTTTGTGTTTGTTGTCCTATCTTAATGGCATACTTTATTTTTTTTAATGCAGTGCGCTTAAATGCCAACATTGTATTGACTATTTACTGTGTACGGCAGCTTTTACATGGAAAAAAGCGCCCCCTTGTTTTTGATAGTGTGGTCATTCTATTGAATGTGTAAATTACGTCAGATGCAATCATGCAGATAATTGTGGATGTAGATCTAAATAAATTCATTGTAAATTTGTAAAAAAAATCAATTAATTATGCTTGTGATGCAACAAACATACCATAAACAAATTCGTTCAGTCATGTTTGTCTCACTGGACGCCCATTCATAAGCGTGGTCTGTTTTGTCCTTTCTACTCTTCTGTCTCACAACCGCAGGAAATGGTCCCATTGTCCTTGGGAGAGGAAGTGGCCTGAAGCCACTAGCTAGATCTATGGAGACCGTGGTGAATTATTAATCATTACTTACGAAGTGACCACACACAAGGATAGCTGTGTTGTCTGCTCACTGTGAGCCATTTAGACAGCTGACCTCAGGAAACGTTCCTGTAGTTCATTGATGTTTGCAGTGTTAATTGACTCACTCTTGATTTAGAATGAGAACAAAAATAATTGAGGCAACAAAGGTTAGACGTTTTGCTTCACAGTTCATTTTAATGTTAATATGTAAATGACAAAACATGCAATGCAAGTGAAAGCTTTGTTTGATTCGTCCCACATACACTGTTGCGTTTACATCATGAAGAAAGAGCAAAAAATACAAACATTAACTTCATTATTATCTACTCCACTGTTAAATTATTGTTTATTGCTACAAGAAAATATCAAGATTCTATGAACGCAGACTAAATAGGGAGTGTTGTAATGAGGACGAGACTTTGTCATTCTCATTAGCAACGCTAGAGGTCGACAGCGAAGGGAAGAATCCCTTGTAGTCCCATTTTGTATGGAAGCGTTTGCTCTCTCTCTCTCTCTCTCTCTCTCTCTCTCTCTCTCTCTCTCTCTCTCTCTCTCTCTCTCTCTCTCTCTCTCTCTCTCTCTCTCTCTCTCTCTCTCTCTCTCTCTCTCTCCTCACGTCGTGTTGAGTAAATAACTACATTACCCATAATGCCCTCTAACAGCGACCAAATGGAACACAAAGCGAACGAGTTGCAGTGACAGCTGATCTTGAATTTACTGAGGGAAACTTCAATTCAGCCTCTTACCACACAACAAACGCGAATCAAAGAAACATGTAAGTATGACACTTTCGTACCGTTTTACAGACTGAGAACGTTTAGATTCTCAGCAACACAGGTTTTGACTGACTCAACTTTGTGAGGGGAAATTTCCATATAAGTGCTGGTCAGTGGGTGTGAAAGATAGTTCGAAGTACGTACTGGCGTCCTAAATTGTCCTCTTTTTAGCAACTATAATGAAAGTGAAATAGCAACATGTTGATTGCACGTTATCCCGATGTTTTTGGTAGATTGGAACTCAGGCGTTAGCTCGTTCTGTTGCCACTTGTTTTTGCGGAGTGAACTGCACTGTGCTCGGGGATCCCAGAGTTACATAGCAAAGTTGTTTTTTCTTAATAAGGCTTAATTTGATTACCAATACTGATGCATTCAACCAATGCCAATACACAATTTGCCACTTAATTTTAAATAATCATCAACAACATTAACGAAACTATGTGTAGTTACTTTTCTTATTCTTAGTTCTGCAGTTTTTAGCATCCATACTTTTCAAAACTGTAGATGTGCTAACCAGTCAACTACCATGGCAAACTAAAATATACTTTACAATTGCCCGATGACCTGTTCACAGTGTTTACAAACTCTTACCTCAGGTGGGATTGGCTTCTTCAGATCACCTGAACATGGATAACTTCTTCAGATGGAACATGGATAACAAATTTGAGAAGCAGTCAGAATGACATCTGAGCAGCGAATATTCATATATAAAAAAAGAAAGAACGTGTAATTTAACTAACTATAACATTGCAGATCTTCTCCACTTAGTTTATTTGAAACAAAATAGAAAGTCTTATGCCAAAGTGAATTGAGGATGCACTTGCTTGTTCACCTGAGAAAACACTGGGATATACAATAGTGGAATCTCTAAATGCTGCTGATGTTTAATTCACAATTCATATAAAATATTAGAGGAAAAATAAAACTCCGGGTCTTCAGATTTAAAATCACTGTCATACACATCAGCATTAACAGCATGTTTTCTGCTCTGACTATAATCTTATACCGATATTACTTTATTGACGATTGTACTGTTCTGTATTTCCATTGTGTATGTAAATTACCGGCGGCTCGGTGGCGCACTGGGTAGCACGTCCGCCTCACAGTTAGGAGGGTGCGGGTTCGATTCCACCTCCGGCTCTCCCTGTGCGGAGTTTGCATGTTCTCCCCGAGCCCGCGTGGGTTTTCTCCGGGCACTCCGGTTTCCTCCCACATCCCCAAAACATGCTTGGTAGGCCGATTGATCACTCCAAATTGTCCCTAGGTGTGAGTGCGAGTGCTAATGGTTGTTTGTCTCTGTGTGCCCTGCGATTGGCTGGCAACCGGTTCAGGGTGTTCCCCGCCTACTGCCCGATACCGGCTGGGATAGGCTCCAGCACGCCCGCGACCCCCGTGGGGACTAAGCGGTTCAGAAAATGGATGGATGGATGTAAATTACCACTAAACTCCAGATTATCACATTACACACTTCCGTCCTCTCTTAAATCCCCCATAAATACCTCATAATCTGGATTTCTAAAGAAGCAATAGCCACAAGTGACAACACAAGTTTGTTTTTTCTGACAACGTTTTTATGCACTTTATGCAGATGTTGAAATTTTTTAAACTTTTTGGTCAGTTGTTCTCAAGTCACTGCTGCATTCTTTCTATTACTCCTCCAGTTGGAGGATTTCTTGTGCTTCATGCCTTTGTAAATCACCATAAATATAGAATATGTATTTTGTACTGTAATTTTTGATGGATTTTAGGAGGTGAACTCACCACCTTAACTGTTTTATGTCGATCAGGTGGACATTGTATGACATATGCAAAGATAAAAACGTGCTCATATCTCAGTCCGCTTTTGGCCCCACCTCTGCCTTTTCTTACTGTTTCTCTCTCCTCTTACAGGACACACATTTTGCACAGCACCACAGCAGTAGGCCGGTGAAAGAGCTTCAGGAGCAGGGAAAATTGAACTTGATGGGCTCACGTTAAACAAGATTGTGTCCTAACTCCACAAGATTACTATAAGAGCACAGTAAGTCCCGTTAAGTGTTTTCATATTAAGAAATTCTCTCGGTTGCAGGTTGTTCAGTCGTGCTTGTCTTTGGTACATTAACGTACTATTTTATTGCTGTGCTGAATTTGCAGTTTTGATGCAGCACAGTGCTGTTGTTGCTCATGTCAACTTAAGTAAATTAAATCACGGTTTCTTTCCAGCAGTGCCTGCAACCATATGCTATTCAAGCTACACGTTTTGTTTTTCCTGTTTCCATTCAATATTTATTTTATTGAGGTAAACAAGGGTTTACGCTGGCATATTGTAGCTATCAGTTGGTGATTTTCACTTTTTCGGGTTGTAATTTGATCAGATATCTGTGTGAAAAATGTGAGTTGCATGTTGTATGGAGCATTTGTACAGTAATGTAAAACTTCTGCGGGGACCAACTGTGGTGTTAGGTCAAAGTCTCGGATAAGCTCGCATACACCACACAAATTGGTGAAGAACTTTTTGGACATCATATGAATGTTATTCATGCTTTCTAGTTGGTAGGACTTGTTGCCCGACGGTTGGTTTTGAGCCCAAGTTACTGAAGGTGAATGCGTGATGATTGCCTTTTATAGAACAAGTAAAATGGTGCTTGGGGTTATTTTGTGACCACTTTTCTTTCACGTGAGCTTTCTGTCCACATATAGCTCTCACAGTTGTTAGGGTGACATTCTTGTTATCATTGCCCCCCCATTCCTGTTACGTCCCATACCCCCTAACTCCCATTTTAATTTTTTTAAAGTCTTGAAAATAGCTTGAAATCTTAACTTAGTTGCATTTCTTAGTTGTATTTCTTAGTTCCTAATTATCTTAGTTGAGTGTTTCTATAATTAGATTTTAGTGGTAACCAGGCATTCCCTCCTGTCAGGTTTAGTTGAGGAGCATATTGTGTTGTATTAAACAGAGCCATGCACAGCCTTGTTGGGAAATTAAGTTATTGAGAAAGTGCTAGCCCTGAACTGTCACAGTCTATACCTTTAAAATTGGCATTAAATCGGACTTTAATTTTCATAATTATTACACCAAGTTTGGAAAGATGACCATGTGCCCCTTTGTAGTGCTATGTTTACGTCAAAGTCTCAATTATTGGACATTTAACAAGCAGTCATAACAATTGTATGTCGTTATCAATTCAAACTTGCGTTGAACTTCCAAGAAAAAAAAAAACGTTTTAATGTATTAACACGATTGTAAAAGAGAAGAAAAATACATTGAGCTCTGATTTCTATATTTATATAAAATTGGCATCGGTAATGTTTTGCATTGCGGCATAGAATTAACAAAATCGAAGTAAAAGCAGGTGTTTGAAAATGTCTTGTTTTGATTAAACACAAAGATTATTTGTTTTCACAAGTGACTTTGAATATTAATGGATAGTTCCTGTTGAGAGACGGACATTAGAGGAGTTGTAGAATTCAAAGGTAAAAAAAGTGTTGCTGTATTATTTTTAAATTCTCTCATGCACTGCATTTTATTTTGGTGTGGGCTGTTAATCAATATCACGATGGCTCATTCTCTCCCTTGCCAAGTCACTCCCCCCTTGCAAAGCTGTGTGCCTTCACTCACGTACATACCCTCCTGGCAGGGCATTGCATTCTTTGCACTCAGTGCCATTGAGGATCTTGCCGAGTTAAACTCAGGTCCAAGTTCCAAGGACAAAGACTGTTTGCTTCACCTGGTAAAATGCAAGCCATTTGGTGACATGATTAATAATGATCATTAATGATCATTATTGATCATTACAGTGTAGCAAATGATTAAAGTTTTAATGAAGTTAATTTTTTCGTGCAGTTATGTTTTCAAAGGCTGATGCCGGTGCACTGTTTTGCAGAATCCCACATGTCACACTGTCAAGATTTAGTTACAAACTCTAAGTTGCTGGTTAATAATCATGTCCAGTATCACTACAAAGTGGACGACAGGTTTGACCGCAGATGTGATCATCAAGTGTGTTTTTTGCTTTATTGCCAAATTAGAATTGTCCGATCTTGGTTTTGTGTGAAGCTAGAATACTCCCATGTAAGAGTTAATAATGTTTACACGCTGTCTGGAAAAATTAATAGTGTTGGGTGTGCGAGCCAAAACATGGGCTGCAAATAATGAATACATTGGCCGGCACAAACCAACACACTCAGGAGAGAGCCAGGCAATCCAATAGGAATAAGTCAAACTAAAGGGTTTGTGATAGAGATATGTGTGCTGGCAGGAGTTTGTGGGGTGTGTGGGAGGGGACTGGTGGGGGTCAAGTTATTTATGCCTAATTAGGTGAGAGTGTCTGCGTTCTGCTCAGGCTGACAGTAGAGCTGAACCCTTTGCCCTCTGGAAGCATGTGGAGTTGACTTCAATTACTGGATGGAGGTATCATGTGTCCCATTGTTACCCCAAGTGGAGCAGAGAGATCATGTCATGTCATATTTATAGCACGTAACTGTGATGCTGTTAACACAAGAGTTTTTATTCGGTAAGAAATGTAATATTAATTTAGCTTTTCCATTGGCAACAGTGGCCTCTGCTGACTGACATGGTGAACACAACACATTTCTTTTTACCAACTTAATCCTTGACGAAAGGACGCCTGTTTGGATGCCAAAAAACTTCCAAAGAAAGCGTTTTATCCACAAAAGACTCATTATGCTAATATTCATTCTGATAATGCGCCTAACAATTCAACGTTAACTGGCCTGTTTAAACAGTTGCACTGTGTGCTACGTAGGGGTGCAGCTGCAAAGCGCCATTAGGAATGAATAAAATGAACTCATTTTAAATCGTTGTAGATGTTTGGGTAATGATTAATACTGTTGTCCTGTATGGGTTCAATAGTTCAGAATGCCAGCTGGAAAACAACAGCCATTAACAACAAAACTCTTCCGTAAATTAATCATTGCATATGTTAATGCTTTCATCTGATAATGTCTTACATCTATCCAATTTAAACTACAAAACAAACATCAACGATACACTTCAGAGAAATTGTATTTGGGTCACATATTTAAATATTTAGCTATTACAGTAAGAAGATAGGCTTTAAACTTAAGAAACAAAACAGTTTGCATGTAAATGTGGGCAAGCACTTGCTGCAGAGTTTCTCCATGGGTGTGTTACAGTTATGCCGAAGAACCTGATCCAGCTTCAGGCTGTGGTAACTCAATATGAGCGAAAACACATGAGGAGGCCCAGCCCTCCTGCACACACCTTAGTCAAAGGCTCCTTTCATTAAACAACAAATTGTTCATTTAAAGTTTTCTGTTGAGTCTTTTGAAAAGTGTCGTATGACCACAATAACCAGTATGGGAGTTACAAGTATGCAAAAATACGTTGCAACCACATTTCAATAATTTTCCACTCTTTTATTTCCGTCTCTTTTTTTCCTTTAGTTGTTGCCGCCGCTTTACATCCAAGCGCCGCGTCCTGTGCTGTCACGGTCAGCCACCAGGGGACAGAGTTGGCCTTTACCTTTCCAGCTTCTGACAAACTATCCCACCGCTGCTCTTCTCCGGCTGCTCTTTCTCCTCCCGCCTGGCTCACACAGGCCCACCTGGACACCCAGTCAGCCCTCTCCCTCCATGGGGGTTGGGGGGAGGTGGCGGGGGCCCTGGATCTGGACCCCCAACATATTCAGCTCGGCTCAGCTGAGGGAGAACTGGGACAAGCATCTTGCCTCGATGCATCGACTCTCACAGGTAGGACAATGTATAAAAAATGGTTTTGTTTCATCCCTTCTTTGATTTAAATAAATGCGCATGCATCCACGCTAACACAAGATGTCCTGTACTCAGATCTCTGTGCAGACCTGCCAGAGTTAGAGATAGTCAGCCTCCTGTCAGAGGGCCAACCCAACTACACTCTCCGAGCAGACTGTGTATTTGGCTACGACAATGACGACTGGCTGCACACCCCACTGCTGCAGCCAGAGGTCGTCCTGGGGCTCACACACCAGCAAATTGATGAGACCTTCAAGTACTTCCGTGAGTTCCCCCCCCTTAACATACAGTCTTACTCATTTTGGGAATTTAAAGGTTGGAGGTTTTTCCACATTTCATAAAACACTTGCAAGACTTTACTGTTTTTGTTGTGTGCTTGCAGGGATGTACTGTTTGTTTATTCAGAACAGCTTGTTTAACTTGCCACACCCCACCAAAACTCATTGTCATAATACGGCAATTATCATAACCAGAGCGATGAGAAAAAGCCCTAAAAAAAAAAAAAAAAATTGTCATTGGTGCAACGTCTCAAAATGCCCCTTCATTCTGTCTACAAATCATTATGTTTTTGTGTCATTCTTGTCTGCGGTGATCTCAAGTACACAAAGATTCTACTTCACTTGCCGCCCTCCCTTCCACACACTGCTGTGTAGGTCAACAATGTCACCAAGCTGCTTAACCTTGTGTCGCTTGGCTTCCTAAACAGTAGATCTGCAGACAGAATAGCCAAGTGGCCATGTTGAAAACATGCGCGCTAGGATGTAGTATTTAAAAATACCTGTCCATAGCATTGATATTTTTTTATAGAAACATGAAATGTGTGCATTATACTGGTGGGATTTTTCTGCTGTAGTTTGATTTTAAAACTTGGTGCTAGTGTGACCCACCCAGTGATGCCAGTATCAGTCACTGAGAATTTGACCACTTTTTTTCCAGCACCGAGTAAATTATTCAGTTATTCAGTTCTTAGATTAAAGATAATTATCCTAGTCACTGTGGGTTTCTACTGTGTTGTGGCAAGGGCAAGTCTCTGAAGAAAAGTCAAAGCAATATGAAACTTGTAATCTAATGTTGTTACTTTTGAAATCAAGTAACTGGTAAAGGAGCATTGTATAATCACATTACTTTTTGAGGTACATACTTATAACAAAAAATAAGTTACTTAACTTGCTTCACTCAATAACTATTCCCTTGGCTTTCATTGGTTGCTTTTTTTTTTTTTTTTTTGATCTTGCAGAAGAGTAAAATATTGTCATCCAAAAATGTGCTGTCTTCAGTAATTAATTTTTACAAAAAAAGAGCTGAGAGCCACCATCTTGAAACTCTTGATGACCCTTTGTTTGGAGGAATAGGAACTCATGAGCTTACGTGGTTGCATCCTCATAATGCTAGTTAGGCTGTACTTAAGCGATGCCAAAACACATGTTCCTATGTGGAGCAGGACAGACTAACCTGCTAACTGGCTAACCTGTCTGGTTCTTTGTCAGTCGGCATATGGTGTTGTTTAGTTTCTGCGTAACCCTCTGTTACATCTTCAATGCTGCCAGTATTTGGAATTTAGATTACCGTCATCAAATACATGCCTTCGCTTGTAACAGTGAGAGTATGTTGTATTGATTTTGTTTTGTGTGCATGGGGACTATGGTGCCTTCAGATTAGTCCTGATCAGTGTACCTCCATCCAGCATGGATATAGGTTTTTCTTGCCGTTTCTTGACTTTTCTCTGAATACCATTCTTTTGTTTGTTTTTTTTACTCAATTTGAATAAGGTGTGTTGCAGCAGGGAGACGTAGAAAACATGCAGGACACAAGACCCCAAGAATTAGGATTGACGACCCCTGCCGTAGACGGTTGGACCTAATCTGCTAAGCTTTTAAGATACTTAAAATTGTCTTGCGTGATACATTTGATCCAGAGTCACTTATACATGTGAAAAATGTATGAGGTGGTTAATATTTCAAACCCTGCCGTGTCTTGGTTAGCAACTTTAAGGGTCAAGACTAGATGTGAGAATGTTGAATCTTTTGAGACGTTTGCATCATACACTCAATGACGTCTTGCATGCATGAAAATTCCCTTTCTTTGTTGCTGTTAGAAATTTCTAATGTGCAAGAAGTGCAGTTATTTACTGTTTTTATATATTTTTGTATTTCAAGTGAAGGTTTCATTGCATTAAGTGTGTGCATCCACTCATTTTATTATTTATTTATTATTATTTATTTTATTATTATTACTTATCAGTCCAGTCTTTTTATCTTAATATACGATTAGTATGAAGGTTGTATTTTTTTTGTAAGAAAACTGAAAAACATTCAACCCACCACAGTCTGAATGTATTCTCTCTGAATCCATCAACCTGATGCAAAGTGGGTGTGGCTTTGTCTGCACCAATCTTCCGCAGAGCCCTCTCTCTATCATGCTGACATCAAGTTTGTGTGGTGAATCAGAGCACCCATTGACGTGGTTGGAAACTACCATCCAGTGTTGCACGGGGGTGGATGAGCTTAATATGACATCATTCTCACTGTACCAGCGTTGCCATTTAGAATTTTGCACCATTATATCAATAGGACACCAATATTTAGATAAGTGGATGAGCCAGGGGGCTCAACGTGAGCTCATCTGGCTTGTGAATTAGAGCTTGCATCATCCATGACCCCTCCTCCACTTTTTCCTTCTGTCCTTTCTCAGTAGTCCAACGTGGTCAGGTGAACGTAGGCAGGAATGACGACAGATGGACCTTACAGACTGATGGATTATGCATTAGCACCAAGGAGCTCAGAGTCTTTACCACAAACAAACACAGGTGTATCCACTCCCTCCAAGGCAAGGGGATCTTGTTTTTACTGAACACACGAGCCAACAGCATCATGCTGGTTAGACGACAAACGTGCATGGGAAACTAACAGTAGAATCAGGAGGATTTAAATGATGGATGGCAAGACTGAGAGCAGTTTTTCTGTGGTCACCATGGAGGTGTGGAGCTCCTCTGCATCCGAGGAGGAGGAAGAAGAGAGGAGCGCCGTCGATATTGTGCTAGAGGACAAAACCTGCCGCAACAGCAACACCGCCAACAACAACAATAACAACAATAACAACAACAATAACCTTTGCAGGGAGGTAAAGCAAGGTGAGATAAGCCATAGGGATGAGGATGATGGAATTGATATTAGGGATTCCTGGAGGAGCTTTAAAATGTTTAGCGTCTCTTGAGTAGATTTTGTTTTCTGGCTCAAATGTTGAGGTTTGTGTTATCTAAGAGCTTTAATACTTAACTATGTGCAGCATGTACTGCAGAGTGCAAGCTTTGGAGTCATGACTTTGAGGGTTATGCAATGATTAACAGTTGCAAAATGATTGTTTACAGGTCTCTCCTGTAAGTTTTGACAAAATATTGTATTGACATGTATTTTATGCGTAATGTTCCAGAAATATAAAATAATAGTTTAATTTTCCAATAAAAATTGATGGTCTTAGTAATGTATAGACAGTGAAAGGAAATTTCCTAATATTTTACTTGACTAAATAAAATGGTCAAGCTGACCCGCTTTACTGAAGGAATTTGATTGATTGGGCATTTATTAGGCCTACATTATGTGTGCTGCTGCCCTAGATCTAGCTCAGTGATGGTAGATGTCATTGAATGAAACGAATATAAATGAATGAAACTAATATACTAATGATCATGTCAAGTTACAACCACTTTAATGTTTAATCATTTATCACAGAATTTAATATTGCTATTATAGGATATCCGTTGATTTAATAGCAACACATTTGTCAAGCATACCCTTGATTCATCCTCTGTGTTGCTGCTTCTCAAAATGGGCATATTGCTGGCACCAACACCAGCACTGCGACACAGGCGCTCCTCCAAAAATCAGCAATGAAGATCCATCTCTGTCTGTCGTATAGATTTTACAAATATTAGACATTTTAGATACTTTGGACTATTCCCTCATTTTGGTCATGTGTTTTTAAAATCCCTCAAGAAATTGAAAGCATTGCAGAACGATGCCTTCAGGTTTGGCAAGTCTTGACATTATTGTGCAACAATAGACGATGGAACAATGTGAATCTTAATCTCAGAGTTTATCCTTCCCTGTCTGATCCTTGCACTCCAACAGACGTCATAAGTACGTCTAAATCAGCAATGCCCATCCTTAGGAGAACAGTACTGTATTAGGTTATTGGTTTACGTAGCTAGCTAGAATTAGCACCGAAACCCTAAAACCTTTAGCTGTCATAGCAAATCTTTTACGTTCATCTCCCTGCGCTGTGAGGCTGCCAGGTCAAGTGCAAGTAAATTGTGTACATTTTTTTTTTTTTTTTTTTTTTAGTTTTTGGGAGGGCGTTTTTCCTTGTCCTCCTGGGAGTTAAGATCAGGGGATCCCGTTAATATTTATCAATTGTGAGATTCTGGCCATGTGCCCTCGCTGTTCGGGAACCTGTGGTGGAGTGAACGGAACCTGTGGCATTGAAAGATTTTCCAAATGAAATCTGGTTTACGATAGACATATGCATATATTTTACTGGATAGGAAACCCGGTCGAACTATTTGTCAATCCTCGCGTTAACTCTACTTTATCTGTACAGTGCGTAAAAGTATATTTTCCTCTATATACAATTCGAGTACCTGAAATTTAGTTGAGCTAATCTCTTCAAGTACTTTTTGACCTGTTCTTGAATCTAAGAGGAACGGGCAGTCCTGTCAGCCAAACTGTTACATAGCCATGACCTCTAAGGCCAACACATTTAAATTGGTATACTTTTAAAGCACCACGTCCATACTTTGTTCATCCTATTTGCAGTGTGTCCAGGCCATCAGCAGATGTCTGCTTTTTATTTAGAAAAGATGGAAGTCGCTGTAAACTGCAGTAAATCAACAGGCTCAGTGCGATGCACTTGTCATTTGTCTTCTATAATTCAAGCACAACAATTGATTCAAGTGTCACCTCAGCTAGAGGACATTAGATTTTCTCCATTAGCCTTATTAGATACTGTGACAGCTACCCTTACAAAGTGTTTGGCAGCCATATCCAAGGAGCCCAATCTAATTACTGTGTTGTATGACAAAAGCCTTGCTAAGATTCAAATGTCACACCTCATTCTGGTTATTCAGACTTAGGTGCTTGGCCTGAAATGAACAACTGGATATTGAGATTCAAATTCAAAGTCAACCTGCATCAAAGGCAGGTGTATTATTTTGTATGACATTTGAATTTCTCACACTCCTCTTGCATTTTGCATATTACAAATTGTTGCAACATTTAGCTATGTACCGTAATTTCCGGACTATAAGCCGCACCGGACTATAAGCCGCACCAGCTAAAATTCAGGGATATTTTAGTTTTTTTCTTACATAAGCCGCACCGGACTATAAGCCGCACGTGCACATGAGTTTTTTACAAAGAAACACCGTACACAGAAAGCCGTAAAAATCCATAAATATGCCGCGCCGCCATTTAAGCCTCAGGCTTCAAAGTAACCTTCTGAATAAAATGCATTAAAAGTTCACATTCATTACAACTTGTTTTTGGTGAGCACAATGCCAGAAGAATTGAATTTAAATGCTGATTGATTGGGTTTTAATACAATGCAGATGGTCTAAACAGCGCCACTGCTTTGTGTAATCTCTGAGTCACATAGTATGAAAAAGGGTTTAGAGCCCTTTGACACAGGTCACCTAGCGTGTATTCCTAAAGCTCATAATAGTCACAAGCAACACTGCCAGAATAAGCAGCAGCCATAGTAGTGTTTCAAAATAGTATTTTTGTTGTCGTTTTGTTCTTCAAGATACCGCACAACAGTGGTCCACAGCCTTTTTGCGAGTGTATAAAAGTGATCAAGTCATCACAAAAATCACGGAAAAAAAAAAAAAAAAACGTATATAAGCCGCACCTGACTATAAGCCGCAGGGTTCAAAATTTTGGAAAAAAGTCGCGGCTTATAGTCCGGAAATTACGGTATGTGTGATACAATCATTTTTCTTTAAAAAGGGAAATGTACTTTTTTTAGTGTTTGTATGCAGATAGTTGAGTCTACGGTTTGCCTGCCCACCCATAAAGGATGAAATTAAACAATCAAATAGATATTTAGTCATTTCTCAAAATGTGTCTAAGCCAGACGATCTGCACTTTCCCACTGCTACAAATTGGTGGAGCAAATGAATACAATAAGTAAGCACTCCCACACCGAATTTCTCAGCCAATGACATGACCAGCTTGGCTCGATGAAGTTTCAAAACAAAACAATCACTGACACTGAAGCCAAGGCATGATTTTGCTCAAAGCCAAAATAGAAGCACAGTGTAGTGTTGTTGCCATGGGGTTGAGTGGTATTTTTATTTGGTGATGTCATACGCCACACCGTTACACTAATTAACGTGTAATCTGGTCACGTGTGCCTGTGGGGACAGTCAATTTAGCCTTTTGTGGCTTTGCATAAGTGTTGGCTGATTCACAGATTCTAACATTGCTTCGTACTGCTTGGTGCTATATTAACCATCACCGATAACATAAAAAAAACATTCTCGAATCGGGACATTTGTGATGCAAACCTTACATTGTGTGTTGGTCTAGTAAATTGTTATGCACTGTAAGTGAGCCCATCACCAATTAATCTTGCATATCATGTCATCTAATGAAATTTGGTCATGGATCTATTCTCAGACAATATTGTTCTCCCAATAAACAAAAGTCTAAATCCAGCCAATGTTTAACCTTGCTATACAACTCCTGTGGCCAGTTTGTTTTTGGCAGACACCCCGCCGCCCCCCCCAATTGCGCTATATCGGTATCCAGGTGAACCAGGTTTTTAGAGGTGTCTTATCTCGGCTAAAAAGGATCAAGCTAATAGGATCGCTATCTGACTGACCACATGGAGTTGTTATGGTCTGTTGAAAGCGGCTCCACATGAATGAATCGATTCCTTGTTGTTGTTGTAACAAGTTTATTTTGAACCGGTGAAGTGTATTGATTTTTTTTCCCCACACCAACTCGGTTTGGTCAGACACAAACCAAGCCTTGTTGCATGAACTTATCAAGTTGTCTTAGATGAGAGGCAAAACATCTTTGAGAAGACTCTCAGAACTGTGCAGTTGCCATCCACTCAATGACCCTGAGAAAGAAAAGATCTGGATGAATGAGAATGCATGTCATTGCTTCAGTTGAGCCGCATACTATGCAGAGTGAAAATCACCTGCAGCATCCATTCATGAATTCCCTCATCTTCTGAACCGCTTATCCTCAGGAGGGTCGCAAATGAGCTAGAATGGCGTTCACGCTTTCTTGTGTGAACAATTTATGAAGGATGCAGAGGCAATAATGAAATCTCTTTGCCTCCTTTTCTTAGTGCTGTGCTCAGACAGAGTTGGCCAGGTCACCAAGACATATCATGACATTAAGGCAGTCACACACCTGCTGGAAGAGGTAGGACGCACACACACACACACACACACACACGCACACACACACACACACACACACACACACACACACACACACACACACACACACACACACACACACACACACACACACACACACACACACGATAATAAGGACTTGAAAGAGGATTAAACTTGAAACACTTTTAGTGTAATTTCCTGTGAATAAAGAAGCACAATTTGCTTATTTGGGTCAAGAAAGAGCATCTCCCTTGTTGTGCATTATTATACACTTTGTATGAATGTGATATTCTCCAGAAAGAGCGTGATCTAGAGTTAGCAGCACGGATTGGTCAGTCGCTCCTGAAACAAAACCAAGAACTGACAAGCCGAAATGGAACACTGGATGAACAGCTGGAGAGTGCAAAGGAGGAGGTACAACTAAAACCCATTATGCTTTAGTTAAATTGCACTTCAACCATGAGTCTTTTACTGAGATGAACTCAATTTATGGTGAACTATTTCTCAGATTGCTCAACTGCGTCATGAGCTTTCTATGCGAGATGACCTTCTCCAGTTCTACGCAAGCACGGAGGAGATAGAAAATGCTGAATCACACTCAACGTGAGTACAACACGCACAAAGAGAGATTCTTAACAATTAACATTGTGCGAAAAAGTTCGGTGCTGCATAATCATCATCATGAAAACATGATCTTTTGGTGGTGAAGTGCTAATGCCGGGGAAAGTTTTAGCATTCCATACAAAAACCTACGGAAGCTAATCTGGCGATTTTTAGTCAAGGAATCTGTTTTCAGTGATACTTTGCAAAATAAATTAAAAAAAAAAAATACGGAAAATATTCTGGAGGTTTATGGTCAGTGCAGCTGTTTGTATTATAAGAAGTTTATATGAATTAAATTGAACAATTATTCAACTATTTTCCTGGACATCTAATTTAAAATTAAATTATCCATTACTACAATGTGGCCTGCCCCAAAAGAGTTTAACACCTTTGGCATGCACAGCATAGAGCGAAGCTTTGTAATTATTTAATTATTACCATTTAGGAACTGACACAGATGTGATAAATGGAGCTTAAACTGGTTTAAGGTCCTTCCTCTAATGCCTATAAAGTGTGAATGTCTGTGGAAGGTTGCAATTGGTCAGTGGGGATTAGAAGTAGCACAAGAATCTAACGTGAGAAGCATTGACACAGCTCCTTTGGCCGGATGTATTTAAGAGATTGTTGCCTGCCATCGAGGCTGTATTTAAACTCCAGGTCACTATTCTAATAGTCATCTACTGTTAGCACATACTTGTACTAACACATTTGCATTTTTTAAAAAATATTTTTTTTTACTATTTTATATTTTTCATATAATTTCTTTTCTTCGTTTTTACAATATTTTTTCACTATCACCCCAATTGATTTAATTGATTGATTTTTTTTCTTTTTCAACAATCAACACATATTTAGACCAAATGTAACTTAACTGTATTCCTAATATGGGGAAAATGTTCTTTACAGAATCAAAAAAAATGAATCAAGCAGTTCTCTCAGCAACTTTGTCCACTATGACTTCATGCAGCAGAAACTGAAATGTTTAGAGGACGAGAACCGCAAACTTCGACTGGAGGTAACCCTCTTTCAGTGTTCACTGTAAAAAACATGTGTCCTTTCCTTTTTTATGCCTATTGGCAATAATTAAAATGTAACTTTTATTTTTAAATCATTGTTTTTTGTTTGGTATTTGTGAAAAAGGTAGTCCAGAATTAAGTTCAATGTTTTGCATCGTCACATAAATGACGAGACCCAACATTATTTTTGCAGGCCAATGAGCTCTGCACAGAGACTACGGATTACGAGGAACAAGAGCAGGAGCTGATGATGGTGTGTGTGGAGGAGCTATGTAAGTCATCTCCTTCACCAAAATTGGAATTGCAACGTTGTGATTGCGCTAAACAATCAAGAGCAATATGGGACCTGTGTCTTTTTAGCCTCTGTCAACAAGCAAGTAGTGGACCTATCAGACGAGCTAGCGCGCAAAATGGAAGACTGTTTTCGTCAACAAGAGGAAATCAGCTTGCTTCTTGCCCAGATTGTTGACCTGCAGGCCCGCTGCAAACGTGTGAGTAAAAAAAATAAAAATAATAATAATTAAATTCAAATTAAATTTACTGCATCTTCACAATATATTGAAGTCCACTATATTTCTTGCTTCTACAAATGGCACTGGCAAGTTGCAAACTTTCCTATCCCGTACTTTCTTTTTGTCCCTGTAGATTACAAATGAGAACGAGGAGCTGAATCAACATCTGAATGCCTCCCGTGAGAATAACCTGAAACTGGAGTCTGAGGCAAGCAATTCAAACTCACTTTGATGAAGAGACTTGCTCTGGGTTTTGTTTATTTAAAATGGATCATAATAGAGTACATTGTCAGTCGTGAATGATTTAAGCTTGACATTTTTGTCTCTTCCTTGTCTGCAGCTCAAAGACCTGCGGGACAAGTATTCCCAATGTGAGGACATGCTCCACGAGGCTCGAGAGGACATCAAAAATCTGCGAAATAAGAGCCTGCCCAACAGCACAGTGCAGCGTTACACTGCTCTGGCCTCTGTTCTCCCCATGGACAGTCTGGCAGCGGAGATAGAAGGCACCTTCCGTAAAGGCTTGGACACGCCTGCATCGTCAGAATACAAGTAAGTGTAGGGTGACATTGGTGTATGCATTTGTTATCAGGTTCTGAAAAAGTGTGAAGGTACAGTATTCTTAATTATTTGTAGAATTTTTAGGATTATTTTTTTGTTTTATTTAATTATTTTAGTTTTTTTTTTTTTTCACAAACGTAGTTTGAAAAATGAAAACACCTGCACAATGTCATGAGGACCAAAACAAAAAGTCTGTGTTTACCATTATCAAATTTCTAGAAGGATTTTTTGTGCAGCTTTTCTATTGAATCTCTTTTTTTTTTTTTGCAAGGAGTGTATACATGGGTTATTCTTTGAAATAGTGGAGTTCATTTAGTCTATGGTGCTTATGACCAGTGTTTAAAGTATGTTTTTTTTTTTTTTCTCAATCAAATTTAAGATTTCTTTTTTTTTTCTTCTTGCAGAACCCACCCGAGGCGTGTGTTTGAAACCGTACGTGTGGTGAATAGGTCGGTGAGGCTGCGCTCTCTATGTCACTCCCCCGGGTTCCCAGGGTCAAGCCCGGTGTCCGTGCACTCCAGTTCTACCAGTACCCCCCGGACTAGTTACTATGGCTCCGACAATATTAGTCTTACTCTGGAGGACAAGCCTGGCTCCAGTCTGGCCCAAAAAGACGATAGGTGCGTCAGTGAACCTAAACACACAATTGTGTGTCACCACTCATTTTTAACATTGTCACGTTCTTTCTGTAGCATCAGTGGGCCTAAGCGTCTGGGCCAGCCAGGCACTCCAGGTGGCCCTGACCTTGAAGCCGCCTTGCGCAGCTTGTCAGCTCGCCAGCAGAACCATTCTTCTGAGCGGCCATTCTTCGATGTGGAGCGCGAGCGGAAACTGCGTGCCTTGGCGGCAAACAGTGACGGGGATGAGGGTTCTAGTGGCTTCTTGACACCAAATGACAGCCTGGCCTCCAGCCCAGCGACATCAACCGGTACCAACTATTCCAATGGAAGCTCTCGCCACTCCTGTGACTCCTCAGGATCCAGGTCATACCTGCCTGATCGCTTGCAGATCGTCAAACCTCTGGAAGGTAGTTGTTTGATTTATCTTTCCAAGCATATGATACTAATCTACATTCAGACAGGTTTTTGTTGTGAGCAACGTCACACCAAGAATGTTAGCTATCCTTGGCATGATCATGTAACACACACTAATCATCACACACTCAACTCTTTAAACCTGACATTGTTCTTGTATCATAAAGCTTTAAAGGTCTCCCAAGATTAACATTTTAAAAAACAATAACCATTTGACGGTTGTTATCATTAGGGCTTTAGGAACAAAGTAAAACCAGCTTTTCTACAATCCCGAATGAGAATTGCTAAGTAATAAATTACCATTAGCAACTACTTACAAGTACTTGCTGTCATTTTGATTTTGAATATAATGACCAGGAACATATCATAGGTATTCGCTGAAAAACCATTCACGGCTTTTTGTGTGTTTTTGTGTTCTATTAATATAGAACCACTTTATTTCACAGTAAGATATTTTATGGCAGCGCATTGGCATAGAGGTCCGTATTTCTGCTTCACAGTCTATGACAGAGTTTGTAGTGAGTGACTGGACTTTTGTACATGCACTCAAATGTCATTTATTTTC
Organism: Syngnathus scovelli; assembly: GCF_024217435.2. Lineage (NCBI taxonomy): Eukaryota > Metazoa > Chordata > Actinopteri > Syngnathiformes > Syngnathidae > Syngnathus > Syngnathus scovelli. Next base: position 10,501,708 of record NC_090851.1, on the reverse strand, counting down.
ATGCACTGTTGTCTCTGGTTGTTTCCCTCAGGCTCAGTGACTCTACACCAGTGGCAGCAGCTGGCCAAACCAAACCTGGGGGGTATCCTACACCCTCGTCCTGGCGTCCTGACAAAGGACTTCAGGGAGCTTGAAGTGGACATACAGCACGTGTACAGTTTGAACGACCTGGAGGAGGATGAACCTGACCTGTCGCTGATCTCAGGAGCTCACAGCATGGGTAAGACACCTATTAATTACTGTGTACACAGATATATGTATTTACTACAACACATGTACAGTGATCCCCCGCTATCTCACGGTTCATCTTTTGCGCCCCTGCTACGTATATAGCAACAACAAAAAAAAAAAGGTTTTTTTTTTTTTTTAGCGTTTTTCGTGTGCATACGCTATGTTTGTAAGAAGCTGAATGTGATGTTTGTCTTCCGATAACCTGCAGTGTCTCGATCGGGTCCCAACCGCCCTCCGACTTTTCCCACTCCTGCCACAACCCACAGCCAAGTTCCCCAACCATCCCTCCTCACCCCTTCATTCCCTTTTGGGTAAGAATTCTTGTAGTCGTTGTCTTGCACGTTTTTTGGTCTCTTCCTTTGTTGCCAGCGTTCCCACCTGCGTTGACATTCAGGTGTTAAGATTTGGTTTCTTTGTGAATCTGAACTTTTTTTTACAAGCAAAATATCTCTTAAATCGCACAAAACCTTGGCTTTGAACAGTTGCCCTGTATGATGTCACATCAGGCGTTCTCCTTCGTTTACAGTGCACTGAAGTCATTGAGATCAGTTTTGCTAATTTGACCAACTTTTCCTTTCCCCCCATAGTGGCAGAAAATGTCTGTCCAGGCTCTTGCTTCAACTTTAGAAGGAGCAAATCCTCAATTTCTGAACATCACAAAATTAACCATGGCCTCATTCAGTCATGTATGGAAATTAACATCTGTGCGCTACTAGTAGCATTTTCTAACAACACGCGTAGCAGCACAAAGCATGTAATAGTGTATGGACTTTCTGGAGGTCAAGTATATGGCGTAGATGCTCATTTCCATATTGGTGTGCCCTTTTGTTATGTCGCATAGCCTCACCTCAAATCCACTTGTGTGTTGAAAACTTGTTGAGCTGTTCCATCCGCTCTAACTTGTTTGCACACCTCTCATACTCGAGTGGCTTGTTGAATTTGTTTAATGACTCTTTCATAACCTCACGATTGTGCTGCCTCAGTATTTCCTCATTAACCTTTTTTATTTTTTTTCTTCTTCTAACATTCACCACAACTGCTAGCAAACATAATGAAAGCGCTTGCACCATTCTGTACCCATTTTTGTTCTTTTATTTTTTATTTTTTGCAGCCATCACCCTATCAACCTGCCATTATGTCCGAACTGTGAGCACGTGAGCGCTTCACCTGTATCCTGCCAGCAATGCTTTGGCCTCACGGCCTCCACCCCCCTAAATATAAGCCGGTCATCACCGGGGCTCCTGCAGCTTCTTGAAGAACGAGGTATCTCCGCCTCCTGTTCTCCCCGCCAACACACACACAGTATCCACAGCATAGAGCCTCGGCTCTCCAGCGCCGTCGACAAAGGTGGGGGCTCATGCCCGGACATGGCCGGGAAAAGGAACAATTTGAGCTTCAACCTAGTTGGAGAAGCTTCAGCATCTCAGGCTGCACAAAGTGGCCGCCTAGAGGATAGTGAGTTGTGATTTTTTTTTTTTTTTTTTTTTTTTTTTTTTTTTGGGACAACCATCACACTGCTCTTGGCCCACTGCACATTGTGTCTGTTTGCGCTCCAACCAGACTCTCATGGTCCTCTTCTTTTCTGTTGTTATGGCAATGTGTTCACCCATGTTCATCTCAGGACAATCACCCAATCTGAGGCTGCTTAATTGCGGCAATAGATTAGTTTTCCACACAAATAAGAAACTTCAAAAAAGCTGCGATAATCTTTTTATACCATATGCCGTAGAGATTAGTGACACATTTTTTTCTCCTGTAAAAATACTTGTTTGTAGTTGATGTAAATTCCATGCAGTAATTTGTTACGATCACACTGATGAACTTTCAAATTGCACTGTAACATTATTCTGGTCTTCCTGTGTATTACCTGCTGTATTGAGAAAAAATATTGTATATAACATGATCATGCATAATTACATTAACGGAACTAGATGACGATGCACTGAGAGGACGAAACAATGACTGCACTGAATTGTTGATTTTCACCTTTAGCTGTTTTCACATGGCAAATGTTGTTTGGGCATCAAACTGCTCCAAAGCACTCATTTTAAATCAAGTGAATGAATGTCTTTAAAAAAAAAAAACAATCATATTCACGACTTCATAGGAAATTTCACTCTGTTGTGTTAGAAAACACAGTAATGGTACATATGTACTTTTGAAAGCTGTATACCGAACAATCATTGAAAGTAGAGGAATTAACACAGTTATCTGTAGCATAAGGGCATAGGATCCTGTAGTTTTAAAAGGGAATGAAACGAAGAGCACGTTATGCTCACTTGTGCTTGACGTTAACCAAAACACTTTTGTCTGCACTTTGAACGTGCTCTGTCTGTATTTGCATTCTCTATAATATTGCAGTGTGTGTATATACTATCCCACCTGTGAATAAAATGTTGTAATTCCATATTGCTTCAGTTGTCAAGATTGAATTTGCAAACAACTTTATTCATGGCATTGCAAGAGTATTAAATCAACAACAACTCAAGGCAAAAGCATTGGTTGAACACTGAAGCAGCAGCAGCAGCATCGGCGGCTGGCCCGCTTTCATTCAGCGTCCCGCCGTCCAAAATCCACCCAGCCTTGATAGTCACGGTCCATCATGCAGTCGGAGTTCACCATCTCTGTGAACAGAGCATTCCGAAATGAACCACGTGAGGCACACATGTGGGAGCACCTGTTGGATAGCTGCCCTCGCCTCGACCCATTTTCTTCACACCCCAAACCCACAACATACCTGAGATTGCTTGCATGATTTGCTTGGCCATAATGACACGCTCATCCTCGGAAAGGTGTGCCCGTCTCACCGTGCGTGGCGGCAGAGGCTCCTGTCTGCCTGCAGCGCTTTTTGCTTCCTCCCTCCCAGCTTGGAACCGCTCAACTGTTTTGCTCCCAGTTGCAGCAGCAGCAGCAGTACATGCGAGCAAAACAAACACCAACGCAAACGCTACCATCCTGTTCCCTGACATGACCACCTAGCAAACGTCTACTAACAGCTCCCCTTTTTATAACACAGGTGAAGCATTTGAGCTGGAAAAATGACAAATATCAATAAGTGTCCATGACAGAGCTTTTGATTGATTAGGCCACAGGTACGCCAGAGATAACCCTGTGAGAAAGCTTTTTGTGCTGCAATAACTGTAAAACAAGTCAATTTATTTACACACGCAAGCCAATAGTTCCTAAGTGCATTCTAACCAAAAGACAGGGTGTGATTTAATTTCTGACAATAACTCATCTCTTATAAGCTTGACTACACGTGTAAACACTTTTTCCACCCCCTTCTTCAAATGTTTACGCATGTTTGATGCAATAGCAGCCTCGTAAATACGTTTGTGACTCATCTGCTTCATTTTGATCTAGCCTGGACTGCTCCAAATGAATATCTTTGTGGTATTCTAATTGGAAACAAGGTATTGTGTATGACATGATCAGTAATATCCATTTAATTGCAAGACTTTTGCAGCTTCTGGGAAAACAAATGCATTAAGCTAGATAATAACATTGTGTGCGCAATCAATGTACATTATGTAAAACAGCAGATGATAGAATGCTGGCGTATCAACAACTGAGATGATGAAGTAATTTGAGTTTGAGCCTGTGAAAGTGACATGTGAACTTAATCAAATTAAATAGTTACAAAAACACGTACACACCCATCAGTGAAATCTGATCAATGTGTCAACAAAAACGCTTGTTCCCTTCACCTGTCGCCCGGTTAGAATGCACAAGCACACATGTGCACACAATTTTTTTTTTTTTTTTTTAAACAATCATGAAATTCTACTTCTGTACTCATTTCTATATTAAGTTTAAAAATGTTATGTTATGCTCAAGTGCAATGATCTTTATAGTATGCAGCAACAACTTGTGCATGTTAAATTCCAATCTTTGTAAATGTCTGGGGGGAAAAATGTCTACGGTGCTTTTAACAGAGATTCACAGTTCTGTATTGTAGATGACATCTGCATCTGAGCATAGTGCACAACCATTTGTGGATTATTTAGGGCTCTAACAGAAAAGGAACATAATCACAAACTCATTCCAGGCATCTGAAAAGCGCATTTTGTTGTAATTTGGTGAAGTGGCCTGAATTGTATTCCAGGAGTTCAAAAGTACACCAAATACAAACGCTATAAATGTCATATACAAAAAAATAAATAAAAAAATACTGTACACCTCTATATTTAATTGTAATTTCTTCTTCAGGGCCCATGTTGTTTTTTCTAAGAAATATGTCTTTTAATAAACACAGGGGCGTTAACAAGAGATGCCGGTTCTGCAAAATGAGGTCATGCGGAATAAGTTGCAGGTACATTTTAAGATTTCTGTTGAAAGGTGTGACAAAACCACAGACATACCTTTCAAAATAAATGCCTCTTTGAAATGTGTTTAATCATCTCGTTTCCAGTGCAACAAGGTGTGACACCTTGTCACATTTAGTACTTGGAAAACAAACACCAACTGACTTTTCAGTCATTCCAAACAAAATCAATTAAGAGCCATTTGTGGCTGTTAAAATACCTCTCTGTAAAAAGTTATTGCTCTACTATCCATAATGTGGACATGCGGGGTAATTAGCGGTGCACAAAATTGATCGAACGCAGTTGAAGCTTCACTAGCTGAGGCAGTGAGTAAATGTCATGGGAGATAGGCAGTTAATGTGGCTTGGCAGCAATGAAGGGTGTGAGCTAAAGTGGAGTGTTCAAGATTACAATGATTTTCTGAGCAGAGAAGTCATTAATGCAGGAATACTATTCAGAAATGTGCATCATGAAACTGCAATTCAAATGGGCAGCTATGACAGTCGAGGACGTGCCCAATTAATGCCAAAAAGGCTTTTTAAGGTGCTTGCATCATTTTGGGGGGAGTACTACTTTTCCTACCAGTTTAAATCCTACCTCACTGGCAGAGAAGTTTATGTTATCAGGGATGAATGGTTGAGGTGTTCCCCAAGGTTTAATTTTAGGTCCAACACGTTTTTATTTATGATGATACTTAGGGGCTCATCAGGAGACATGGCAGAAGTTTGCACAGTTATGCTGATGGTCAATTCTCCGAATCACCATAGCCTGATGGATCTTTTTTTTTTCTTTTCTTTTATTAACTGTCTTCTAAATGAAGGTCTGAATGACTTTCTTCAACTCAACCTAGACAAAACTGTTCTATTAGTCAGAATCCCACAATTTCAAAATCACATAAGCCAAAGTAACTTTGGCTGTTATCGGATCTTATTTTCAATCCCACTTGTTAATACCATAGTCAAAACATTGCCAGAATCCAGCGTTTCTGAGAAAACAGATGTGCTAATGCATGCTTTTATCTCCAGTTGCATTGATTACCTTAAACCTCTCCTTTATGGTTTTCCTAGAACTTTTATTGATTTGCAGTTACTGCAGAATTTATTAGCCTCTCTGTTGATGAAGACCAGAACTGGTTTTAGAAGCCCTGTTTTGGCTCCGTGTGTGTCTCAGGATTGATCTTAAGGTTCTTTTATTCATTTATAAAACCATTTATGGCAGATCTAATTTTCTACCTCCCTTTTCGTAATACTAAAGTAATAGGCATTTCTCAGACCCACGGCAATACATTATCCCAAATCTATGGCTCTTATCAGTGGAATGACCTGCCTGCATCTAGATGTCGGAAGATACAAGTAGCCTGTGTTTCCACCTTTCACCATTGAAAAATACAGAATAATAGCTTTGTGTTCAACTAAACAAGCCCACACTGAGGAAGTGTGCAATAAGATGTAAAATCCATGCCTCTGGTCAAAAAAGAAAACTGGATACAAATCACAATGCAATTGCATGGAACTGGTTGAATCCTAAAAAAAAAAAAAAAAAAAGTGATTGTTTTTTTTCTTAAGTCATTAGTCGGTGTCCTGTCACCTATGTTCGTATAAAACAGCATCATATAAAGAACGTTTTAAAAGGGAATTATGTAAAGCTTAGTGATCAAATTGCTGTCCAACCAGTAAGACTCCATTTAAAACATTTACTCCTCTAAAGTGTTATTGACTCAGGTAATCAGAGGCAGACATTTAGCTGCTGAACTTGATTGTCAACCTGTCACCAGCAATTGTTCACACCTACCAAGGGCAAAAAACTATTATCAGAATGCCAAACATAGTTGTGGCATCTGCAGGCACTCTCTATAAAATGTGCACTTGGGCTATCCGAAGTCACTCCTCGTTGACGACAGCCTCCACCTGTATCTCTTGACCATGTCTCTCATCCTAGGCCGCTCAGGCACCAGCACCCGCAGCATCTCCTCCGCCAGCACCATGAGCATGAGCGGGGGCCGACTGCAGCGAGGCGGGGGAGCCCAGTCATCCATCTCCGGCGGTTTCTACCTGGGCCGCTCGCCCAGCGTTTATGGTGGCTCAGGGGGCTTTGACACCCGCATCTCCCAGGCCACCGTCAACCTCTCTTATGGCAACTCGCTCGGTGTTGATATCATGGGGGCTAGTGAGAAAAGCACCATGCAGAACCTCAACGACCGCCTGGCCACCTATCTGGATAAGGTAAGAGATCAGGAGGAACAAGGGCAGGATACAAATGTCTTTCTTCATCTTCTTCTTTGTTGTCTTTTTCTGTCAATAGGTAAATTAAAAAAATCAGGTCAAAGGTCAAAGGGGTCCATATGAAATTCCATTGAATTAATTTGAAAAGCATTTATTTTCTTAAAGTGATATACAGTTGAAAAAAAAAAATAGATCACCATTTTGTACATTTTAAATGCTTGGCACAACTATTTGTTTGGGCAAATCAAACATTGAAAATTAAAACAGCTAACAAGAGTTTTATTAAAGGTATGAAATGTTAATTACCAAAATCATTTAAGTTGTAACAGCAATATCTTTGCCACTGTACTTCCCAAATCACTGCTTTTAGGCATTTTGTATTTTAATAGGTCTGTTATTCACAGACATATTTAGTTGTACATGGTAATAAAATGAACAATTAAGACAGCAAGGTAATCTCAAAATATTTTTATTGACTGTATATTTCTCCATCGGTTTTTGCCTGTGTCAGACAGAACAATTAAATGTTTTTCTAAAAAAGAAAAAAAAAAATCTCAAACACTGTATTCACTTTTTCTGACATATCTATTTGGTGGTGTGCTGTTAGATTCAACATGTGTGCCTTGGTCGGATAGTAACAACACAAAAGATAACAATAAAACGTACATACATAAGGGCGGCTACTTATACTGAAATGTTCTCACAGAAATGATTACTACTTCAAGCAAAGACTTAATGACTTGTTGATTGTCTGAAATTGTTTTGTGTCTACAGGTACGCTCTCTGGAGTCTGCCAACAGGAAGTTGGATTTGCAAATCAGAGAGTTCAATGAGAAGAGGTGTTACATTGCCAGGGACTTCACCGCCTACTTTGTCACCATCAATGAACTGCGAGCTCAGGTAACTATTCCTGCAATGCAAAAAAAAAAGAAAAAAAAGAAAAGAAAACTAGGATCAAAGAGAAAGTCTAGACTCGTTATCCACCATTAGACTTAATGAGGAAGCGGGTGTGGCTGGGTGGAACATGTCACATAACAAGTTCACATTTTTAGATAACAGATAACCAGCAAATGCTTCACACAATCCATGCATGTCGGAAAGACACCCACTTCCAAAACAACGCTCAAAGGATTATCAGGCTAGGGATTTACATGTTTCTGAGGCAAACATGCTAACCACTAGTTGAGGTTCTGGAATCGAATCTCTGCTGTAGAGTTGGAATGTTCTTCCCATGCTTCTTTCTCCTGTTTCCTCCCATATCCCCTCAGAATGTCTTTTTCTCTTTTAGATTGCAAGGAGGTATGCAGAGAATCAGAGCATCATCCTGCAGATTGACAATGCTCAACTGGCGGCGGACGACTTCAAAATGAAGTAAGTTGAAGATGGATTTAAAAGTGCATGAATAGTAACTTGTCTTTTCTTTAAGATATGAGGTGGAGATGAACACGCGTGCACTGGTGGAGTCTGATTTGGGTCGTCTTCGATGGGTCCGTGACAGCATGGTTGTTGCAATTAGTGACCTGAAAATGCAGATACAGAATCTGCAGGACGAACTGGCACAACTCAAGCGAATCCACGAGGAGGTCAGCTCATTTCAACTCACGTGCTTCTAATCAAATGCTTCCCTCTGCTGGTTGTGTGTCATCCTCGCAGCAGTAGAACATGTGCATAACCAATATTTTTTTCCCATGATGCAGGAGATGAATGCAGCTAGGTCACAATACACTGGTAACATTAATATCGAAGTGGACAGCGCGTCGTCTGTGGACCTTTCCAAGATCCTTCAAGAAGTGAGGGAGCAGTATGAAGCTCTGGCACTGAAGAACAAACAGGAACTGGAAAGATGGTACCAAGCGAAGGTGAGATGCGATACACAAAATAATGACATGCTACAGCAGTGGTGAGCAAAGTGTGGCACGGGGGCCACATATGGATCAATTGTTCCTTAATCCAGCCCACTGAGCATTACTATTAATAGACTTCCTGGAATAATTGTTACATGAGTCAAGATGTATTTCCCTAAAATTGGTGAATCCAAATTAATAATTAAAAAAAAACCAATGAGGACACAAGCTGTAGAAAATGAACGGACGGAAAGCAGGCAAATGGTGAATGGAATGGTTTTATTTGTGTGTGTTCTAGATGGATTCCCTCCAGTCCGAAATCAAAAGTTACAGCACAGATGTAAAAACCTTTTCTTCCCAACTATCTGAGCTGAAGCGGACATACCAGAGTTTGGAGATCACATATCAGGGCATCCTTGCAGAGGTAAGCCAAATTCCTGTCCGCTGCATGTGCCCACACGTAGCCGATCCGCTCAGGCCTACCTCCTCCGCCGTGCAGATCGAATGCCTCCGTCAGAACCTCGCCGATACCAAGTCACGATACAGCAATCAGCTCAGCCAACTTCAGATTACCATCAACAGCCTGGAGGAAGAGCTGCAGCACCTCAAAGTGTCCATCGAGCAACAGAAGACCGAGTACCAACTGCTGCTGGACATCAAGATGAGGCTGGAGAGAGAGATCGCCGAGTACCGTCGTCTGCTGGATGGAGAATCATATGAGCAGAAAAAGTGAGAGCAAATTCATTCCCAATCCATGTATGAGATGGACGACCTTACTCATATCGCACTGTCATCTCTCTTTAAAGGCCTTTGGTCATCAGCAAGGTGGTGCAGGTGGAAGGTAAGCAAGCGAGTGTCACTCTTCCATCCATGAATTGACACCACGTGTTCTCTTGGATGTTCTCATGACCTCTTTTCCCTCCACCTCCGCAGAGCACAAGCCCCATATAGAGAGGAGAGTGAAGACCATTGTGGAACAAATCGTCGACGGAAAGGTGGTGTCCACCAGCGTGGACACTCAGAGAGAAGAATTGTAAATGGTTACGCATACTCCTAAATGAACCATTTACTTCTCTCCTTTTGAAAAACACAACATGAAAAAGAGCTGTGTTTACTTTCAGATTATCTCCTTTTCCGCATAAATACATTTATGCAGCAAATAAAAGAGAAATGAGCAGCAAGCAACTTGCTCAGTATTTGGACAAAGAAAGGAATATGGTAATAAAATAAAAAAAATAGTACATCATGCTTATCACAAGTTGTTGCCTTCGCTAAGTGTGCACAACATCCAGTGTTTTGGTTTTAAAAGTATTGTTTTGAATATAGTCTGCACAAATCAATAGCTTAATTTGTCTGATGGAAAAATTGTAATTTTGACATGAAAACACCACTGGTACAAAATAAAAGTGTCTTGCTGCAAGTTTATGGTGTGTGTCTTTCGTATAACTTCTGTGAACAGTCGCAATAACAGTATAAATATTTGTATACTGTGTAAAAAGCGAACAGACATATCTTTACAGGGTACATGTCTGGTTCCCTAATTATTCTCGAGTGTCGTTAAAAGGTGAGTTGATGGAACACAGATTTGTTTTAAAGATGCTAGACATAAAAATAAATTAAAATTAAATTAAAGCCATTGCAGACATTAATTTACAAATTGTTTTGTTCTGTTTTTGCGCAACATTCCAACTTCATTCGTATAGGTATGAGCTGTCAATTATTGTCTGTGAATTTGGTAAATATGTGCCCTCCTGTGGCGCAAACTGTGGCAGGACGCATAATTAACTGGCATGACAGCGGCACTCTGAGTAATGTGCATTCCAGTTCATTTAAGTGAACTGAATCTTTGGAATCACGTCACTAAAAAGATTCGTTCAAACGAATCGTTCAACGAATCGCCCCCCCACACACTGATCGTTTTTTTTTTTTTTTTTTTTTTTTTTTTAACTTCAACAACACACACAACTAAGCAGTACACCAGACAAAAATCAATCAAGTAAACACTCGGTAATGTCGACAACGGCAACGCACACATTTTTCTCTATATTACTACATCCCGTGGGAACAACATATACATCAAACAATAAAACTACCCCCCCATTTTAATTTTTTTTATTATATATAATGATAATAATAATTGGCTCGGGTAATTCACACATTTCTTTCTATAATACAACACCTACATGCTGATCCGTTGGCAACAGTCTCTCACCCGGTCGTGAACGGGAAGTTGCGTCACTGACTCGTATATATATATATATATATATATATATATATATATATATATATCAAAGTCAAAGTCAAAGTCAAAGTCAGCTTTATTGTCAATTTCTCCACATGCCAAAGACACACAAAGAAACCGAAATTTCGTTACCCCCTATCCCACGGTGACAAGACATGGCTCACAACAGACAAACAAGTAAACAAGTATAACAAAAGTGTGCTGAATAAATAATGAATAAATAACACAACAATAAATAAATAAATAAGAGGAGCAGAAAAAAAAAGGAGCAAGTGCGCGTACAGCAGACATTCCCGAAAATAGCGCCACAGTGCCGCACGCTACGCAGAAGGGGGTAGCGAGTTCAGGGCCCTAACAGCCTGGAGAAAGAAGCTGTTGGCGAGTCTGGTGGTGCGGGAGCGCAGGCTCCTGTACCTCTTCCCAGAGGGCAGAAGGTCAAACAAAGAGTGAGCCGGGTGACTCACATCTCTGGCAATCGAGGTTGCCTTGCGGGTGAGATGGGAGGTGTAAATGTCTTTCAGGGAGGGGAGCGAAGCACCAATAATCTTACCAGCCGTATTCACTATGCGCTGCAGGGCCTTCAAGTTCTGTTCAGTGCAGTTACCACCCCACACAGCGATGCAACTGGTGAGGACGCTCTCAATGGTCCCACGGTAGACTGCCTGAGGAGCACATGCACGCCTGAGCTTCCGCAGGAAGTACAGGCGGCGCTGAGCTTTCTTTGCCAGTGACGAGGTGTTTGCGGACCAAGAGAGGTCCTCACTGATGTGCACCCCCAGGAATATATATATATATATATATATATATATATATATATATATATATATATATATATATAGTCATATAAAGCAGTTAATCAAATGTCTGATTTTTATGTTTTGATTGGCGAATATAAATACAAGGGTTAGGGTTAGTGAACGAATCACTTCCTAAAGTGATTCGTTCTTTTTTCAGTTGATATGACTTCAACCAGTAGGTGCCGGTAATGGGCATTGAAGCTGGTGCCACCACGCCGTAAATCAAAACGAAGAAGAAAATGACGTAACTTCCCGTTCACGAACGAGTCGTGAATTGCTTTTCTCGTTCACCAACTGAATAGAACTCTGAGTTAACGAGTCAGTGAGTGAGTGATTTGCATTTCCAGTTCATCGCGTGAACGGATGAGTGAGGGAACGAATCCTGACTTTCCCGTTCGCGAACGAGTTAATGGGTGAACTGCCTTCTCGTGCATCAACGGATCAGTGAATGTGTTGCGTCTCCTGGCGTAAACTATGTAAGCCAGAATGTCGATTTGCCAACGAAAGAAAGAACCACTGACTGAAACACCACTTCTTTTATGCACGTTTTCTCCAAGCTAACGGCTAACTTTATTGCATGAAGGGATGCGCCGTTATGCAACAACGGGGAAATTATGCTTCTCTTTGGGTAATCTTGATTTTATAACACTTGTAGTAGTTTTTAAATAACGTGTATGCATATATACGCCTAAATATTGTTATCCAATATATCTACTGCAATTTCACATTAGATTGCTGGTTTGAAATTTACTTTTAATATTATTATTATTTTCAAATAAATATTTATGTTAAAACTTGTCTGGTGTTTTATTCCTTGTTCTTTTATTCGCCAATTAAAACTTAAAAATCAGACATTTGGTTAACTGCTTAATATGACATTCAATAGGTACATTACACGAGGTAAAAAAAACAAAAAAACAAGAATAAATAAATAAAGGTTAATTGCACAATAAAAGCACATGTGCATACATTCTCACACCTGAGATCGAACCAGATTCATAACACGCAAGAGCCCACACCATTATCCAGTAGGCTATTTCAACCTGGAAGACTGTGGTCGTCTGCACTGTTTTGTACTAGTGATCTGCATTCCAGTTGTGAACTGGATCTTTACAATCGGTTCACTCGAAATATTTGTTTAAAAGAATCGTTCACTGAATTGTTCACTACACTTTCTTATTTATTTATTTATTTATTTATTTATTTATTTATTTATTTATTTATTTATTTATTACCTCGTGTAGTGTCCATGAGGTGTACCTAATCACAGGCCACTTCAATAGGGAAAAAGCTTAAGTGAAAGTGAAAAGTGCCACACCCGCCCTCACCCCCACCTCCTGATTGGCTGTTTGATCTGTGACGTCACTTGGACACTCCTTTAGGTGTACCTAATAACAGGCGACTTCATTAGGGAAATATCATGGTCAAAGGTCACAGGTGTCAAGCTCTAGTCCTCGGGGCCGCATTCCAACATGTTTTCCAAGATTCCCTCGTTAAGTGCACCTGCCTGAAAAGTTTTTGGTCATTTTCACGTTCTGCAGAGCTAAAACTTTTCACGCAGGTGCACTTAACGAGGGAATCACACGGACACTCCATTAGGTACATCGCCATTTTCAAGTGTACATAATAACAGGCCACTTTATTAGGGAAATATCATGGTCAAAGGTCACAGGTGTCAAGCTTTAGTCCTCAGGGCCGCATTCCAATATGTTTTCCAAGAGTCCCTCGTTAAGTGCACCTGCGTGAAAAGTTTTTGGTCATTTTCACGTTCTACAGGAGCTAAAACTTTTCACGCAGGTGCACTTAACGAGGGAATCACACGGACACTCCATTAGGTACACCGCCATTTTCAAGTGTACCTAATAACAGGCCACTTTATTAGGGAAATATCATGGTCAAAGGTCACAGGTGTCAAGCTCTAGTCCTCAGGACCGCATTCCAACATGTTTTCCAATATATATATGGTTTTATGGAGCAGCTCACAACCAAATAGTTAAAATGGTTATATAGGGTAGCACACAAGCAACTGTGTTGCAATTTTTTTTATGATAAAACGTTTCACGTCTCACTGGGATTTGAACCCAAATCACCGGGGTGAAAGTCCAGAGCACTAACCACTACACTATGGAACACTCACTCACATTGCATGGCATATGTATGATTTGATGGAGCAGCTCACAAGCAAATAGTGGTAATGTTTACACTGGGGAGCACATGAGCAACTGTGTTGCAAATTTTTCAATGATAAAATGTTTTAGGTCTCACTGGGATTTGAACCCAAGTCACTGGGGGTGAAAGGCCAGAGCACTAACCACTACACTAAGGAACCCTCGCTCGCATTGCATGGAATATATATGGTTTTATGGAGCAGCTCACAAGCAAATAGTTATAATGGTTACACTGGGCAGCACACGAGCAACTGTGTTGCAAATTTTTCAATGATAAAATGTTGCAGGTGTTACTGGGATTTGAACCCAGGTCGCTGGGGTAAAAGCCCCACGTACTAACCACAACTCTATTTTTATATTATGCGTTTCATGTGCTCTCTCTGCATCCATTGCAGCCTAGTGATCCTGACAGGACGTATCACCTTTTCTCATTTTGTGTCCCCAAAGACATTGTCAGGTGTGTTCAAATGAGATTTAAGATGATGATGAGCATAAAATGGCACTTCAGAAGTAATTAATGGGATTGCCTTGAGGTTTTTCTTTGGCGCTGGTCTTTGCAGCTGTGACCTTAAAGTTGAAACGCCTCCTCGTGTCATAAATTACAGATGTCAAAGTTCTCCTTACAGAATTCTGTCGAGAAATGCAATTCACGACTCGTGAACGGAGAGTTATGTCATTTTCTTCTTCGTTTTGTTTTATGGTGAGGTGGCACCAGCTTCAATGCGCATTACCGACACCTACTGGTTGAAGTCATATGAACGGAAAAAAGAACGAATCACTTTAGGAAGTGATTCGTTCACTCTCGTTCACAAAAAAGAAATTCGTTCTTTTGAACAAATCGTTCACTCACGAGCCAACACTACCCTGGGACCGCGTTGGGACGTCTCTGCTCTAAATTATCCAAAGATGTGGATGTGCATACGGACTGTCTGGATGGATAATTCACAGGAATTCAACAACCGTTGAATGTAATAATAATAATCAGAAATATTAAAATTGTGTACACTAATATGGGTAGTAAATATGTTACTTGGTAGTACTGTGCAGTACCATTGGCCTCTTGGCCACCAGGTGGCATTTTTGTCTTTCCAAGGGTAACCCTACCTACTTTGCCTCTTGACGTTCAGTTGCGAATAAGGCTAAGTGTAAGAAGTGATTTTCTTTAAAAGTGTTATATTACTATATATATATATATATATATATATATATATATATATATATATATATATATATATATATATATATATATATATATATATGCTATTTCATAACTGATTTAACTAATTTATGCAATTAATGTACTGGAAAAATTCTAAGGCTGATATTTTCTGGGACACCATAAATGAAAAATTTAAATAGCATGTTTGTAGGTGGTGAAGAAATGCATGAGCAACAAAACGTTTCACCAATGAAGTGGGCATGCCAGCCATCACGTTCACATTAATATGGAAAATTGTTTGAACATTTATTCAATAAATCAAGAACACTTTGTCCTCACCAGTAAGACAATTTAGCACCATCAAGCAGAATAAATATCTTACAACATGTGCAGGGGAGGGGGTTGATTTCTATTTTGCTAAGGTTGAGGACAACTTTGGAATATATATCACAAAAGGTGCACTCACATAATTTTGCACTTGTATAATGACTTCTATTCTCCCGCCCACCTCCTCCCAGCACACCAATAACTCTTGCCTTCCATTACATTTTTGCACACTGGAGCACCTTTGGCAAACTTCTGGGAAACTTTGTTGCAAGGAAGGCCAAACTGCGCACAACTTGACAACTGCATGCAACTAATGAGATTAGAACATAGCGCTTCACTACTGGTACTCATAAAGAACAGTTGTTAATTAGTACAGTTTTTTTCCCTCTATATATCCGTTAGAAAGGCAAAGTTGTCATTGTCATTCTGTTTGTGTATTGAATAATGTTACTACTAGTGAGCACAAAGTGCACACAATTACGTGGTGGACCTTCAGACGGATATACAGAAACATACTGGTCAAACGTCTTTCCATACATTTACTGAACCTGCCTCGACAAGACCAGGCTGTTCTCAACCAGAACACCCGCGAGCACTCCGTGCAAAAAATGCACGTCACCTTCAGGAGTGCACCTGGCAACTCCCTTGTCTTCTGCACAAGAAACAACATGTGCCATGAAAGCTTAAGTAGTAACACAAACATTCACACGTACTGTACTTATAACTGTGTGCAAGAAATGCAAAGTTTATTTTATAAAAAAAATTCCAACGACAGACCAACAGTGAGATTGAGAAGAATGAACAGTGGCACTGTTTGTGGCATCTGTGCAGACTGATAAATATGGAGACAGTATGACAAAAAAAATGCAAACTTGAATGTGGACTGGAGCAAGAATAGTCAGAAGCATTGCGTGCAGTAAAAAAAGTACACACAATAGTGCATCTGTCATTGAATAGCAGCTGCAATAAACACCAGCAATATTATTCAAAATGTGGCAGCTTCCCAAATACAATATTTTCATTCTGTAAGTCACTCCTTTGTTTTTATTCATATAAATGTTGCAAGTGAGTGGACAATAGCTCTGTTCATTTCTTTTGCAATCTCTGTTGGAAATTTCCAGATCTGCGTGAGCATGTAAAGAGTGCTGCGCAAAGCATTGAGGGGAGTTAAAGGGTGGGGCCAACACCCGCAGGCTGTCACCTGACCACACAAACCTGTCTGAACCTGAATTCAAGCATAGTATTTAAAAGTTCACAAAGAAAGCAGCTCCTGTTGCCGCGTTCCCTCAGTGCCGGCCAAAAATGCTTATTTCACCGAAAACAGACAGAAGATAAAATATTGTTTCCTTGCTCTTTGTATGTCTGTCAAGTGAAGGATTAAATAAATGTTAGTGTTCATAAAACCTGTTGCATTTGAGCGAGTGGATAAATTCCCATGGAGATTAGGAGCAAATGGCCTGTTTTACGGGGTGGACTGTGCACTTTTATGTCTTATGTTCCATTTTTTTCTTCCACTTGATAGTTCCACACCCAACTAAAAGCACCTCGGGCTCTTTCTGACTTGCAGGTCAGGGCACAAAGCACATTTCTGACATGTTCTAACTTCTTTCCCCTAAAGCTGCAATCTTGTTTTTTTGAATTTGAATGCATTTTTTTTTCATAATGAATGTTTATGCAGCTCTTTTTAGATACGAAATAAAAAGTATGATGACCTGGGTAAAAAAAAAAAAGTATAGACCCCATAAAGTGTTTCCAAATACATGAACTTGTTTGAAGATAATTGCTGGAATTATTGAAAGACTGAGAACAATGAAGTAGTCAATTGTGGAGATATAGCATGCATTTCAATGCGCTTCACTATTTCAGTCCTACTGATTTTTTTCATAAGAAAGATGCTAAATTAAGTTGCCTTCATCTTAGTAGGTTGCAGTTGAGCTGGGCGTGGTGTCAGCCAGCGCTTTTAATGAATGTGTCTGAGAGCGGAGACAATGGCTTGATTTTTCATGAAACTCATTTTATATACTTGGCAAGTTCTTAAATCATTCAGGTTGAACTCCTGGAAACAATTCCAAATGTTAAGTTGCTGCAAGTTGATTTCAACCTAATTATAATAATGCGAACAAAGAAAATCTTTCAAATGGAGGCACATTAAAGTTTTGCAATGATCCAGTTGGAGCACAGATCTAGATCCTGTTAAGAATACATACCAATATCATGTCATACAACCTCAATCAATTTGAGATGTTCGCGATGAATCAGAAAACGTTTTGAAGGAAATGTTAAAAACCTCAAATCAAATTGCTAAATCCCTTTCACGCCTTGCGCTAATGCCTCACATACCAATGTCGCTATTCACTTTGGCGTGACCCCGATGCAGTCAAGTAGGAGCATGTGAAAATGGCTGCTTGACACTGAAGTGTCTCCATTTGCTCAATAGAGCTTGCCAAGAGAGCTAATCTAAGATTCAAGACTTCAGATCTGTTTCTCCGTTTTCCTCCATCACATCCATGTTTTCTCTGATAGTCGTAGAGCAGGGGTGTCAAACTCATTTGATAACTAGTTTTGAAATCAGAGACTAGTAAAAACTGTTCAAATATTTAAAAAAAACAAATGGTAATAAAAATTGTAAGCAACGACTCTGTTGTGTTAAAAGTGAAGACAATTTGTAATTTTACTAGTGACACAAAGTCCATGCAAAATTTGTCTTTGCAGACCACATAAAATGATGTGACGGGACAGATCTGGCCCGCGGGCCTTGAGTTTGACATCGATGCCAGAGCGCCTGATTTTATGTGACATCAACTTGCAAAATGTTTGCTAAACAAAGGTTTGTGAAACGAATGGTTGGATTTGGAGAAGATTGCTCAAGAGTACATTTTAATTACAATGTACAACGAGCTTGATTTGATTTCACAATCAAGGAATTCTTGTAATTCTTGAGCTTGCAAATACTCAGGTTATTTAATTATCCTTCCATCTATTTATGCTATCTACGTTGTCTGTACTTCTTTGCAAAATGATATAGTTGCAATTTGAGCAGTGCGTGCTATTGCGTTTTGCATATGCACAACAAATTCAAACAATGATAAAACCAGCTACTATACTTGCGGGATTTATGATTGATAATCAAAACCACAATGCATTGTTAAGTAACCTTGAAAGAGCCACAGTTGTTTGCCGAAAGTTCTGCAACTTTTCATGCAAAATTCTACTTCATTCTCATGAGAACAGGCTACACAGCTTTACAAATTGTGAAATCCTCAGGTACCAACTTGCCATGTTGTTTTAATTGATACCTCATGTTCCTGAAACCGACTCGACCAGAGTAGCAACATGCTCGGATCAGCCTATTGCTCCTTTGCCGCACCCACTAGTCACAGCCACAGTGTCATATTGCGCCTCTTATGCAAGCACCAAGCATTGACTTGTAGTGCAGACAACAGTGGTCAACGTAGATGTTATGTCAAATTCTTTGGTATTAAAAGGCTAACATCAGAGATACAAACTAGGACAAAACTACTACCTACAAAATCAGGAGTAATTCAATCAAATTGTGATCCTTTTATGACATGCTTTACACAAAGTGTTTTCTTATCTGAGGTTATAGTAACGAAACACATGGATCTGCTTGATTAGCCTCAGTTCTTAACAACTGCATTCAACCTGTATGAAAACCCTTTATGAAATTGAACTGTAGACAGCTGAGTTTACCAAAGCCTCAGTGATGAAACAGGTCGTTTTCATATTTGCTCAAAATAAAAGTTGAAGCGGGGTGAAACTGCTCTCTGTATGCATGAATTTGCAATACTTATATAACTAGTTTTTGTCCTTGGCCCACAGGGTTTAGCATAGCAGTAACTCATTGAACATAGATCATCTGTCAGAGCACTGACTTGACAATTCAAACTGGTTGGATCTGACAAAGCAGCCTCGGGCTGACCGGGAAGGGTGCGGCCCTTTCACTATTCATACTTTTAAGCAATAAAATATAGTTGCAATTGACACATACCTTTCATTTACAAACACATTTATAAAGTGTGATTGCAACAAGAATCCAACATTTTGTATGTCTTTTCAATTAATATAAGTATATATATATTTTTAATTGCTTCCAGATGCCCCACTTTCTCCTTCAGATCCTGCCAGGTAAATTAACTCAAGGGATAAGCGGGAAGGGTGAGGCCACAGATCTTAGGTCATGCTCCTCCCATCCACACGCCTCCACCTGCACCAGAGGCGCCTTGTGCTGCATAAAAGGGGACCCAGGAGGAACTGTGTATCTCAGTCCATCATCTCCTCTCTGAGCAGGCAAGCAGACAGGCAGACACTACCGACCAGTCAACATAATGTCAAACTACAGCAGGTCCTCGCTAACTAGCCGCTCCTACGGGGGTGGAAACCTGGTCGGCAGTGTTCGCAGGGGCCAGGCTATGAGTGTTTATGGAGGTGCAGGTGGAAGCGGCTCAAGAATCTCCAGCAGCAGTTTTAGCTCGGGAGGTGGTGCAGGTTACAGTGGTGGTGCAGGTTACAGCTTCGGCATGGGAGGTGGTGCAGGCTTCGGCATGGGCGACGGCCTGGATCTGCATGTCAGCGCCAACGAGAAGGCCACTATGCAGAACCTGAATGACCGCCTGGCCTCTTACCTTGACAAGGTTCGCAGCCTTGAGAAGGCCAATGCCGAGCTGGAGCTGAAGATCCGCCAGTTCTTGGATAGCAAGGCCTCCCCCACTGCCCGCGACTACAGTGCTTATCAGATCACCATCAGCGACTTACAGGGAAAGGTAAGAATACATGTCTTCTTCTAATATGTGTGTACAGTAGTCATGAAATGTCACTAACATGCTTTATTTCTAAATCTCACAGATCCAGGATGCCACACGTATCAATGGAGGCATCTACCTGGCCATTGACAATGCAAAACTGGCAGCAGATGATTTCAAAACTAAGTAAGTGTCAAAACTGACAACGAATACACATAACAAATTAAAAGCACTTTGAATTATTTTCTGACCTCTTGCTGTCTTACAGGTACGACAATGAGCTGGCTATGCGTATGTCAGTGGAGTCGGACATTGCCGGTCTGAAGAGAATGTTGGATGAGCTGACACTGGTCCGCTCAGACTTGGAGATGCAGATCGAAGGCCTCAAGGATGAGCTTGTCCACCTCAAACGTAACCACGAGGAAGTGAGCAGCAAACCTTTTCATATTCTATGTCTGAGTTACTACAAGTTTCTCTCCGTCCAACGTCTTACCAATGTTTTTACATAACAGGAAATGGCAGCCATGAGGCTACAGATGACTGGACAGATCAACGTAGCGGTAGACGCCAAACCACAGCCCGACCTGAGCAGAATTATTGCTGAGATCAGAGAGCAGTACGAAGGCATGGCCGCAAAGAACAAGAGAGATTTGGAAGCTTGGTTCCAGAGCAAGGTAATTCCCACTGAAACCTTTTTGCTTGTTCCGTAGCATGTATTGGAGTAGGGCAATAACAGTCTATCTATTGCAGAGCGAGGCATTGAGCAAGGAAATGGCTGTCAGCACAGAAACTCTCCAGACTTCCAGATCGGAGATCTCAGAGATCCGTCGCACCCTGCAGGCCTTAGAAATCGAACTACAGTCTCAACTTAGCATGGTAAGTAATCGTGCAACTGGCAGCTGGAACTAATGTCCCTGTTTGCATATTCCTGAATGCTAAAATCACTCATGTACACACTCCTACAGAAAGCATCCCTGGAAAACACGTTAGCCGAAACCGAAACCCGATATGCCATGATTCTCCAAGGACTCCAGTCACAGGTCACAGCTCTTGAAGAACAACTGATGCAACTGCGTGCCGAGATGGAAAACCAAGGCAGAGAATACAACATGCTCCTTGATATTAAGACCAGACTTGAGCAGGAAATTGCAGAGTACAGGAGACTTATGGATGGCGAGGGCAGGTGAGAGAAAATTGGCTTACAGTTTGTTTGACCAGAAGCAAAGTGCAGTCTTCAGATCTGAACCACCTACTTTTTAACTGGTATTTCATACATGCGCTGTATTTGTCCTTTCCCAGCATCGGTGCAACCAAAACCACCACCGCCAGGGTACTCATGGTCACAGAGGAGATGGTGGATGGCAGAGTGATATCCTCTACAACCACCACCGCATAAGATGCCTTACCCAGCAAACAGCAGCCGAAAGGGGTGTGACGCCTAAAGATGACTCTTTCATTGCAAACCAACAAAATGATTGAATAAAAGGCTCCCTGTCTGCCGACTTACTCCTTGTGTCTGTGTTTGATCAATTGTTTGACTTTTTTTCAGTCTGCAACCGTTTTATTTCAGTGTGTGATAGGTCTGACATCAAGATCAGGTAAATGTTGGACAAAACAAAGTCTTCAGGGTGTATTAAAATGTTATAATAGTTTCCATATCATTGTACTCTACAAGATTTCAGCTACAAGGAAAGCAAACAAACAATGGAATTTAAAAATTGCATTTCATTTCAGGCTGTGGTTTTGTCATAACATCAATTTTCAATGTGGTCACTGTGGAAGAGAATGCTTTAGGTTTACTCAGTGCATGCTGGACTACCTGCTCAAAAGTCAGTTCAATGTCAGTAACAGTCACTTGGAGATTTCGCACGTTAAGGTCCCATGCCGTCAAAATCGAATTATTCCCACTGTTTATATATGCTAGGGATCAAAATGAAGCTGGCGGTGAAAGGGTTAAGTCTGAGTTCAGGTGTATTATTAGATTTAGCCATTTTTGGCACATAATTTAATGAACTTGATGAGTTTTAACACTGTGACTTTCCCCAGCTGAAAGCTCTACACATTTTCCCATCAAGATGTACGCTTTGCATGCCAGTTAAAACCAGCTTTGGCCATGGAATCACAAATAATAAATAGCAACACATTGTATCGGCTATGTTAAGCTCTGTGTAGAATTTATGAAAGAGAAAAATATTTGTACCATTTTGACTTGGTATTTTTCAGCTCTCATATTCTCTAGTATTTTAGTCTGTGTTTATTAATATCTGCCATACCCAAAGGAAGGGAAGAAAAAAAAAGTTTGATCTGAATACGAAACAAATATGAAAAGTTGTTAACAAATAAGCATGGCTGAGTTTTTAGTAGCTCATTTTAGAACAGGCAATCTATGAAATAAAAATAAAACTACTGTAAATTCTTTAGCTTTTAAAATGACCTTTTCAAGATTATTTCAAGAAAATGCCATTTTATAAGTCTGGCCCCCAGCTTCTGCAATACAGCATGAATGAAATTGGGCGCCGATGCTGTCGGCTAGCCTTTGATAAGCTCTAATAAAATTTTAAATACATGGTTTAAACAGGTCAAAGTGGATTTGGAGTTTACTTTCTCTCTCCAATTAAGCTCCACATTTCTGCATTTTGATTTTGAAGTCGGTTAAAATATGTTTATAGGTGCTATTTTGGGAAGAACAAGTAAGCTGTTTAAAATCTCAGCGGTGTATTTATTTATTTATTTACTTACTTACTTCAATTAATTAATTAATTAATTAATTAATTAATTAATTAATTAATTAATTAATTAATTAATTAATTATGTATTTATTTATTCATTTATTTATTTATCAATCATCTAAAAAATGACATCACACAAGCATTAACTGCACAACCTTTAATGTCTTAGTCTCTTCCAAGCTATGACTCAATCTCATCCACATCTACATCGACAGTCTTGCTGCTCTCAACCACCCTCCCGTCGACGACCGTCTCCACCACTGTGATGACCTTGGTGATCACTGTACGAAAGAAAAGAAGCATGAGCAAATGTAGTTCGTGAGTTTCAACCAATTGTGCATTCAAAAATACTAACCTTGTTTTGAGCTGGTGAAGAAGAATAAAACCAGAATACATTAGTTAATTTTTTTCAGATATTGTGAATTTCATAATTGAGAAATTAGTCTCATTCCCACCTGTCCTCTTCTCCATCCAACAGCCGTCTGTACTCTGCAATCTCCAACTCCAGTCGAGTTTTAAGGTCCAACAGCATTTCATATTCGTGCTTAGTACTGGTGATGCTGGCGTGGATCTGGGAAAGCTGGGCCTCTAAGCTCACAACCATGTTCTGCAGACCTGCCAGTTGAGCAGCGTAGCGGGATTGAGTTTCTGCCAGGGTGCCCTCCAGGGATGCTTTCTGGTGGCGTAATACAAAAAAGACATGAGTGGGCAGTCTGAGATGAACATTTAAGTGAGTCACCGGGATACACGTACCATGCTAAAATGGGACTGTAGTTCAATCTCAAGTCTCTGGAGTATACCCTTGAGTTCTTTGACTTCAGAGCGGGATGTCACCAAAGACTCTGTGTGTGTCATCACTTCCTGCTCTACTGCTGCCATCTTGGCACATCCCAGACACAATGCGACATGTTAATTTATCAATTTATTCTATTTATTTTGTTATCTTTACCTTGGTCTGGTACCAGGACTCGAGTTCCCTGTGGTTCTTGGCAATCATAGCTTCGTAGTGTTCTCTGATCTCTGTCATAATCTCGTTCAGGTCTGGAGAGGGCGATGCGTCCACGGACACGTTTACCTGACCGCCCATCTGACTCCTGAGCAGAGCCAATTCCTGTGGGGAGTCAAAGAGGGAATCTTCTCATCTGATGACTTTCCGGGTTTTGGTACTTTCAAAATGTGTGTGTGTGCATACACTTGGAATCTTTCAAATGGGGCTGTGAGGTAAACTGCATTAACGGAAGTAAAGAAGAATGCATGGAAGTGAACTCGGGGGAGAGGGCAATTGTTAGGGTTTTCCAGGTTATCTTGATCCTATGATTATGTTGGAATGTAACCTGTAATAATTAAACTCGCCTGTCCTGTCTTAACAAAAGTAGTAGAACAAAGTGCTAAGATCTTTTGAACTGATTGACCAGCTGCAGAGGAAGCAATCAAAGTTGTTCTGTTTCCCACAACATCGTAAAACACCCCCTGCTCTGATCTTACCAGAGGCCGGGGGTTCACCAAACCTGTCCACTCTCACCCCCACTCTGTTCCTCCTAATAAATATGCCCTTGCAGGAAGGAGACTTTTCAGACTTCATTCGATAATCGCTGTTCAGACAGCGACGAATGGACTCTCCACCTGCAGGTGTCTAAAAGAACTTGCTTGTCTCCTGTTTGGTTCTTGCAAAATAAGTTGGAGTGAGCAAATCTCTAACAGCAGTGTTCAAAAGAGCACAAGTGTTTATAAAAACATTCACCTAACATGGAACTTCCTCAGAGTTCTAAGAGGGGAGTGTGGTCCTGTGCGTACTTTAGGACTGTCTAAAGCCACAATCGATTGTGACAAATGATGACACTTCACATACCATGGAATGA
Organism: Syngnathus scovelli; assembly: GCF_024217435.2. Lineage (NCBI taxonomy): Eukaryota > Metazoa > Chordata > Actinopteri > Syngnathiformes > Syngnathidae > Syngnathus > Syngnathus scovelli. The sequence goes on along the minus strand of NC_090851.1, from coordinate 10,477,066 downwards.
ATAGTGAATGGAAGAGCGATGGTGTTGACGACACACTGAGGTGAAGAATTTAGTGTAAACACATCCCACAGGGGTGTTATTCATGCGACGGAATGTATTGATCAAGATAAAAGTCATTCTTCTAGCTCAAGCACCTTTGTTTAAACTGCGGTGGGACACCCTCACCTCTTCATGGTTGTTTTTCAGCATGATGAGCTCATCCTTCAGACCGTCCACCTGGCACTCCAGATCCATTCTGATCAACTTCATCTCTTCCTGCACTTTTTTCAGCCCAGCGATGTCAGCCTCCACGGTCATTCTCATGGCTAGCTCATTCTCATACCTGAGAGCGTCAAAGTGGTCGGTGAGGTTTAGAGGGCAGACGTGGATGTCAAGTATGTGGTAATACACACACATATACTCACTTTATTTTAAAGTCATCAGCAGCCAGTTTTGCATTGTCCATGTCCAAGATTGTCTTGGCATTGAGTCTGGCAGCGACATGGATCTGACAAGGAAACAAAAATTGGTCAAAGACCTCGAGCCTTGCAACTGGCTTATGACCGGTTCAGAGTGGAGTTTGCATTTTGCCCAGTGTCGATGACGACCCTAAATAGGATAAGTGGTGTTGAAAATGGATGGAGGGATGGTCACAACATGAGCTCATTGGTCAAAAATATATGCCATCTTAAGCAATACTTCCCATTAGACTATTAATAAATTCTGGTGAAAGTAGTCATCAGGAGAAATTAATATCCCCGGTGACAACATTTTTCGTTTGTTTTTGTTTTACCAGTATTGCTTTTATTTGCTCACATCTTATGAGGGCAGATCCTTATTCCTGCTGACTTTGAGTGATGGGCAGATTCTGAAATGTTTGCAAGCCAATGAGTAATCTTTTCAGGGTCATTTGTATCCTACTTTCAGTCAAAATGTGCAAATCTTCATATTGGGTATTAGGATTGAGCCCAATGATCAATGCCTAGCAACAAATGGCAGCAATTATTATTCAGATTATCATGCATATAAAAGCACTACCGTATTTTGCGCACTATAAGGCGCGCTGGATTATAAGGCGCACCTTCAATGAATGGCCCATTTTAAAACTTTGTCCACATATAAGGCGCACCGGATTATAAGGCGCACCTTCAATGAATGGCCCATTTTAAAACTTTGTCCACATATGAGGCGCACCGGATTATAAGGCGCACCTTTAATGAATGGCCCATTTTAAAACTTTGTCCATATATAAGATATATACATTTGGCCCGCGGGCCGGACTTCGGACACGCCTGCTGTAGTGGCTCAATATTGGTCCATATATAAGGCGCACCTGATTATAAGGCGCACTGTCGGCTTTTGAGAAAATTGGAGGTTTTTAGGTGCGCCGTATAGTGCGGAAAATACGGTACTATAACATCAAAGCTACGTATGCATTTGGTGTGATGCTGGCGGTGGAATTAAATTTCACTTTCCATCATCTAAACGGACATGGTGCCATCATATCTGCTTTGGCCAACACACACGGGGGATAATCCTGGAATGATTTCACTCACCTTATCTTTCAGGTCATCAATGATGGCGAAGTAATTGGTGTAGTCACGGGTGACGACAGTTCTGCTCTGGTACCAGTCTCGGATCTGCTTGTCCAATCGATCGTTCTCCTTCTCCAGGGTGCGCACCTTCTCCAGGTAAGAAGCCAGACGGTCGTTCAGATTCTGCATGGTGGCCTTCTCATTGGCGCCGACGTGGAGGTCCAAGCCGTCGGCCAGATTGAAACCCGGGGCGGGTAGGTAGCACGACTGGGCGGAGGAGATGCGGGTGCCGTGACCACCGGCTCCACCGTAGACGCTCAGTGTTTTCTCCCCGTAGGATCTCGTGCTCAGAGACATGATGGAGGATCTGGATGTGGACAGGATCTGCAGTTGTGAGCATCACTTTGCTCCCTGAGTTATATATAGTAGTAGTAGTGTCAAGTGGGAGGGGTTTTAGTTGAAAGCGAAGAATGTGATTACGCCATGCAATCGCTCCATCACCACACGGGTGGTGCCTAGTGGGTGAGGGTTTCATCCCGCCCCCATTACAGGTCCAACTTGTGATTCCACATTTTATCATTTCTCTACGAATGTGACCATTCTTGGAATACTTCTTGACTATCCCCCAAACCTTGTTAGGAATGCATAATTGTCACCTTCCGTATTTATTCCCAGACAAAACAAGCAGTTTGCACTAAGACGCACCAAATGTCATAAAGTGTTCACTCAAAATGTTTGCTCACAGCTGTGACAAGAAATTACACACGGGGGTGACAATTTCACATTTGCCAAACAAGGGCCAAAGGTTGGGATCAAGGTTATTGGTCAAAGTCAAATATATCAGAGCAGGAATGAGCAAGGTTGCATTAACCGATGCTTGTGGAATCATTTTTCGTCAACGTGTCACACAGCCACATCACGTGGGGAAATGTAAAAATTAAAATATTCTTGTTGTCTGGCCTTTGTCTTCATCTATACGGATGAAGAATGAATTTTTTTCTTAACCAACGTTAGCTGTTAAGAGCTACAATATAAGTTATATTAATAAACACTACATTATTAAAAAAACATGTTTTGAATGTGTAGCAACAACCTCATATAAGAGAAAGGAAGCATGAGATGGAAAATAAATTAGTCACATTAGCATTACGCGAAAAGAAATGAAAACGAAATTTCATGTTAATACTCTTTCCTGCTGATGTTTATGATCAAAGAAATAAAAGCAATGCCAGAAATAGCAAGACACTGTGATGATGCCTCAGTCATGAGGTCAGGACTATAAGTTGCACTTCTGTAAGGAATTCTGTGATGAAAAATGATTGATTATGAACAATGAGTGAAATATTTTTTGCCGCATCATCACTTCCCTCAGGATGTTGTCTTAGCTAATAGATCAAAATGCACAATGTGCACGATACAAAAGTTTGCTTTGTGTTGATTGTCCACTTTCCTTTTATAGAGTATATTTTAAAATGTTAACTCATCAAAAACCTGTGCTGTAAACCTTTATACAAAACTATGAAAGCTGCCATACCAGAATATATGAAATTTATGTAAAAACATAAACATGATCAATTCAAAACATGAATCGGATCACGTAAAAATGTGATGATTATCATGTAAAAACATGAAACGCCAACTATTTCACTTTTGATCTTTTCATTTTAGCTTCACATTTTTAAATCATTTTCACATTTTTACATGATACGTATCACAGACTTACATGATAATTTTCACAATCAATTTTCAAGTCTTTGTTTGTCTTGACGCTTCCCCACTATAATGATTGCTTGTCACCAGTGGCTCAAAGGGCTCATGACAAAATGTCTCAACAACTGCCAGAAACAACATCTTCTCTCCAGTGTAAAATGATCACTTGCATATTTGTTTTTTAAACGCTCATCTTGTTGAGCAACATAGCCGTGCTGCTTGACTGCTGTTCTCTGTCATCACACACACAACATCTCGTCAACCCGATAAAGAGAGCGACGTCTGGCAGGATGACAGATGGTATGGTGACCATTGAGGAATATCCATCTGCTGGTTCAGTCATTGCTTTTCTTCATACAAAATGTTCTCCGGCTGTGTAAATGCTTTAAAAAATCAAATTAATCTGTAAAGTGAACACTTTGACACCTCTAATGTAATGTAATTGTGTGATAGACAGAGAGAGGAAAAACACATCATTCATAATTATTGTATTTGGCCTGCAGCATGCACCAAGCAACCTTTTGTGAATGAGCCGCGGCCATTTAATAATTGCTTACCTGGTCTGTAACCCCGCCCACATTCCAAAAGTAGGTCATGTTAATTAAAGACAATTTGAGAACCATTCAACAGTAATACAAATGTGAGGCTCTATTTTCCAAAACACTGTAAATCCATTAATAAAGCCCAACTGGCAAATTGTAGAAATGAAACAACGGCATTGCAAGATTAACCTGATTTTTGTCTCCCATGTTCCTGTAGCCTGTTGTGCTACCGGTGAAATATACTCTATGAACACAGAACAACAAAAGACAAGGAGGCCTTTTGTTCTGTGAGATGCTCATGACAAATATGTTGCCCTGCTTGCCTACTATTGTCACACACACACGCACACGCGCACACACGCACACGCACACACACATACACTACTCAATATTAATTTTCCAATATTTTGTTGGGTTGTGTGAGTTCAAACATTAAAAATGTTGTCATCAATTTCAACTTATTGCCAGAAAAAAGTTTAAGATGATTAAGTAAACTTTCCAGAAATCTCAAATATGACAGCAAGTATACAGCCTAATTATATTTTGACACTTACTTGTCTTAAACCTTCTTTTTAAAAAATCTGATGCCGTTAATGTTTGCACTTTTAATGTGTTTACACACTAATATAACTAATATTGTCCACTTCAACTGATGAAATGAAAAGAAATGATCGACACAATATTTTTGATTTTGTGGAGATGATTATTCAAGAAGTTTATTCAAGAAGTTTATTGGACATTTTTGGGCATGCCAAACAAGGAATTTGACTCCGGTAGATCTCAGCCTCTGTTCAACATTTAGGTGACTAACAACATTCAGGACATGTGCGAAAATTGACATTTATTCTCAAACATCCCCTGTTGATAGTGGCCTTTCCTCAAAGGAGCTCCCATCTGATGTCAATAAATCAAATATACTAAAATGATGGCTTTTATATTTTCACAGGTTGAAATGCACAAAATTAAGAACCATTGTGAATGTATGTATGTATGTATTGGTAGCAATTACGTAATCACCATTTCAGACACAAGGTGGCAACGGAATGAGACAAACCAAGCAAGGAAGCAACACACATTACTGTGCTCTCTTCTTTGCTATGACGTAGACAGGATGGGATGGAAAAAAAAGTGGGTGGGAGAACTCTGTGGTAAAAAGAAGAAAGACTCACACACAATGTCTCCTTGTTCCTCGAGGATATTGGCAATAAAATGAGCATTATTTTTCTAAAAAAAAACAACATAACAATAGCCTGATACTCATTTCTTGGTAGCTTACAGTCATGTGTTTAGTATTTTTAACCCCTCGTCTAATCAAATAGCCCAAAATGTGGGGTCAAATCCTTAACCCAATGTACTCGGTATAAATGACCCAGGATTGGCTCCATCCCTTTTGGATCCAGAGTTCGGTTAGCTATTTTAGGTTACTTATGACCAAGTAGTTGTATGAACATGAGGTCGGCGCCAGCACTTGGGATTCTAAAGGTGATGAGCAAATAAATTATTACAATTTCATGTAAATTGTAAATAATGGTGTACTAGTTTATCCAGCATAGAAGGCTCGAATGGCTGGATGCATGCCACTGCTATTGTAAAACATCATTTTGAGGAAATATATCGAGGGTTCACTGAAGTATCATTATGAAAGAAAACATTATGGAAACAGTTCTTATTGGAAATTTCATTAGGGCCAACATCCACACTGGCTTTATTTTACACATGATTCTCATCCAAAGGGTGTTAGAGAGTCAGAGAGTAAAGAATGAAGGCACATTGAGCAATCCTGGCATAGTAGCCTATACCGCAACACCCCCCAACAGGCCTCCACGCCCACTCTTCCTCCTCCAAACAAAAAAAACCCGACCGAATTAATGTGCACAGAAATCTGAACAAAAGGTGATTGGGGCCTCTCTCTTCTGAGCTCTTGACTTCCATCTTCTTCAGACACATTCTGCAGCTTCTTGCTGTGCACACATAGACATGCACACTGTGGAGGTTTTCTGCAAAAGTGCATACTTTCAGCGTGTCTGTGTGTATCGCAGGAAGAGAGTGAATAAAGCAAGGGTCCATACTGTTGTTTATGTTTTAATTGCATCAGTGACTTGAATTATACAACAGTGGGTTCTCCTGGGGGTGAAGTTAAAGCTCCCATTGCTACATTGGAGCCAACTTTGAGTTTTTCCCCTCCCTGTAAAAGAACAAAGGCCTATTTATTGTATGATGTCTCTAAATGATTATTCTGAGTGATTATGGTGTGGGGCGTGAGATTTTTCCTCTCTTGTCTGTACGGACAACAATAGGAGTGACAGACTGTGATATAAACAGAACTAAAGCTAGGTATGTAAGAAACCTGAAGCTCGCATTACTGCCAGACACCAATAAAGAGGAGCAATTGGTTGTGTGGAGTGTTTACATAAGTCATTCACCACAAGAATTGCTACTATCACTATGAAGTTACTACTACTGCGACTGTGTTTACTTTTTCTTCTTCTTTGTATTTTCAGGCTGCCCTGTGGCTCAAGGCTGCCCCTTACAGGTCAGTCTCGACTATGACAGGTGGGTGTGCTGCGGTGCGTTGGTTTTAACAAGCATGCCACATAGCGGAGGTTTGTGGCCGTGCAGGGCGGCATTGCTGGGCAGGTTGGTGTTGCTATGGCACCTTAAAAATAAAAATATTGCTTCATACATGGAGGTTTTCTTGGCCTGCCTGCATTTTATGAAGTGCCACTAGAGGAGGCTGTTCAATAATAAAAGTTACCTCCAGTGTTCAAGCCAAGTATCTGAGCTCATAATGGGTGTGGCGCTGGGACTATCTGGTGTGTTTGACAAGTTAAAGAAAAGCATCTGGAGGAAATATCAAGGCATGTTTTAGCGTTGATGTCAATAGCTTGTATTTCTTATCTTGCTATACTTATGTTGCATTGTTATCAATAACCACGACAGGAAGAGACTAGGCATCTAAATAATACACCTTCTAGAGCAAAAGCGCAAAGTACACACATACACTGATCATATAAGACCCAACCCTCCCTCTACATTAATCTTTTTTAATTTGTTTATTAGTGATCCAAGGTACTATTTACACAAGACAAGCACCACAAGCTTACTGGAATTACAACAGATAAGATTCGAGCGCTTGCATGGTGAATGTTTAACACGCACGCACGCACACACACGGACACGCACACACGCATGCACATACAAACTAGGACAGCGTGTGTCAATTGTGTGTTGGAGTAGTATGAAGTAGTATGCTGGGGAGTTATTGCACAGCGCGGTCCGAATAGTTGAAAGAGGATGTGATAATGCCTGCGGTGGGGTGTGGTATAGTGACAGGAGGCTCCGGAGCGTACAGCAGTGCACTGCTATGATTCACTGTTGATCCATACAGACACCTGCTAACTTTGCTGTATGCGAACTATGTGGTGAAGGGATATGAGCAACTCTGCAAGAAAGCATATGACTGTTGATGGAGAAAGTCTAGCAAAGTACTCTCATTAATATATATATTTTTTTTTATCCAAAATTCATATACGGTAAAAGGAACAATGATCATATACAGTATGCATAAGTGAATGAAACTGGAAGACAATAGGTGTCGTTCATGCTTGAGTAGTGAGTGACATGCTGTACATGTTGCTGGGATACAGTAAAATAACAGAAACTGTTTTGAGCTTACAGTACGTTCACTTGGAGGTGACGGAGACAATAGACTTGCTGTTGTCATTTTCTTTCACTCACTGGGCCTTGAAAAATCAGAAGACAGAATGCTCAACTTGTCATTGTCTAAAAGATGGACCGCTGTTCTTCTTGATGTCAGGCCATAAATCAGCAGATCTGTGAAATGTCACTTCAGAGTATCAATTTTGCATGCTAACCAACAAGGCCTTCTCTGCCTTTTGGTATGGTCAAGAGCAAGCATGTTATATTACATGTCAAGTCAGATGTTCCACTATATTTGTCTTCTGTCCCTGACAACATGCTAATGATCTTACAGCCTAATGTTACTGATAGGATTGGAACGTGAAGTGGAAGAAAATGAAATGAGAAAAGTAAAAGCCGACTCTAAATCCACTCAGGTGGATGTGTTTGTTTTAAGTATATGCAGTGAACTCATCCTGGCTTGACTTCATCTCTTTGACCAAGCGTTGGCAAAAGGGAGGGAGTGGGCAGAAGATATTTCACAGAGTCATGCCGTTTATGACAACTGAACACTCCCACAAAGTACACATAGATTTAGATAAAGTTAGCAGAAATGTTTTTGATGATTTGTGGGTTATAAATTGTCAAGACAAGATGTGTTAGTATTTATGATTGCAGTATGGGTTGCAACCGTTAAGGCTTAATTCTGTGCAAGTATTGTGACATATACAGACTTTGCTCCAAATCCTGTTTAAGTCATGTTGATTTCGTAGAAGTCTGAAGTTTTCTTAATAATCAGCACTGTTACAAAATTCCTGTGTGCAATCAGAATTTACAAATGGATCTAAAAATACATGCAGAAGAGACTAATTGTAGAGGATTTTTTTTTTGTTGTTTTTTGCATGAGTCATATTTGGTTTAGGTGAAAACGCCCACTTTCCACATAGTGCACAGAGCGCAGCATAAAATAAATAACGTAGAGTGCACAAATACTTTTTATAATAGTTTTTTAGTCAGTGAGTCTGTCAAAGCATTGCTTGTTACAGCTATTCTACTTTTTGGTCTGTACTTGGATGGGACACGATGACTGCACACACAGCGGGTAGCATACCTCAAGGAATCACTTGTTGCTGACTGATGAGTCTTTACATGTTTGACTTTCAACAGGCCTCTGTCAGAATTCTGGTAAAATAACAACTTTCAAAAACTCAAGATATATAGCTTGGTCTGTAAGCAGGGTCTGAAAACACTTTTAATTAGATGATCAAACAAATTAAAGGTACAACACATGGGTGGGTGTGACTTTTTGTAAAACTATTATCAGTTTTTTCCCCCTTTTTTTGAGAGGTGGAACGGATTAATGTCAGTTCCATTTATTTCAATGGGGGAGTCGATTTGACACGAGTACTTTGTTACATGCCTCGTCACGGGTCATATTAAACTTAAACAAGGCATCACTTTATGATATTAGATGCCACACTACTCTGCTAATTGTAAGATAGAGAACTGTCATGATGAAGCTACATTTTAATATGTAAAATTTACACGTCATGTTTTGAGACAGACCCAGCAGACGAGTTTGCTTACAACATAATGGAAGAAAATATATACTCATAATAAAATAGAAACATTACCCTCTACATTTTTTAGCAACAGGTGGGGTGCACCCTTCACTGGTTGCGAGACAATTGCAGGATGTGCTGTCTTTTACTATTGAGGATACATTCTTTCTTGTTACAATTGTGATCCGAACAAGTGATTACGGGATTTTACTAATAAATACATTTTGCGTCAAAGTTGTAAAATATAATCGGGTTGTTGGAGTTCAGAAATGAATGTTGAAAGTAACTTTGCATCACTGCAATGTGAAAAGTTTGACACTGCTCCATGCTGATTTCAACTGAACTCCATTGCTCCCTAAAAACAAAGGGCAGGGGGCAGAGCTTTGCAATTTTGTGTTTGTTCAAAGACCTCAAAGGGCATTTAATAGTTTATTCGTCTTACAGTGGACGTGAAGTCAGTCTGAACAGAGTTTCATGAAACATATCAGTGAAACATTTCTCACAGTAGAGTGAGACCAAACCCTGCTCCTGCAACAAACAAGAGGCATGAGTCACTTCTCCCTTTGGCTGAGGGGTTGATGACCCCACAAGCCTCTCCCATCTCCACAGCAGAGAAAAATTGGCCCATTGCCCAAAACGAAGATAAGGAGTTGCACACCCACTTGAACTCCAGCAGACATGCACACAAGAATGACACACAATCCCTTTCTGCACACCGTTTCCTCCCAAAAACAGGCTGCAACGGGGGCCAAAATCACCACACTCAAGAACACACACAGGAACTGAGAAGGCATGTCGGCTGTGATGTGGTGAACAATGGGGGCGCAGATTCCTTGTCAATAAGGATGAAAAGAAGTGTTAATGCAATATTGGCCACAAGGTCATTGGCATGAGTTACAAAACGTTCATTCTTTCCACAGAGTGCAAGGATGTTCATTTTTGATAGAAAAAAGAGCTTGTTAAGTGCCTGATGTTAAAATCATCTTCATATTTGCATGCAGTTAATAATATTTGCATGCAATTATTCAAAATGGTGTGAGAGTAGAAGAGCAGGTATTTAGATAAGCAGGCAGAAATTACAAATGTGACGTGCGCACACACACACACGCACGCACGCACGCGCGCGCGCACGCACGCACGCACGCACGCACGCACGCACGCACGCACGCACGCACACACACACACTCACACACACACACACACACACACCTCAGCAGGACCCTATCTGCTCCAACATGGACACAAAAGAAGCAACACACACAAACACACACATTCCATGAGAGTGCCCTCATAGGGGGAAAGGGAAAAAAATCTATTGGTCCTTAAAGGAAAACAAGTGGTGGTTGTGTCAAGCCAGTGCGGATCGGCAGAGTAAAACTCCCTCCTTCTCTCCCCTCCTACCCTCCCTAACTCCCTCCCTCCCCCCAAACCAGACCCGCCCCAGGACCAGCACTATATCAGGAGCCGGCTCGCCACTACCCAACTCCACTCCTGGTCCAAGCGGCTCAAACTCCTCTCGTCTCCTCTCTCGAAAGACTCTCAGCCATGCACTCCAGCATCGCCTGTAAGCCCGTCATGATGACCACCCGGAGCTACAACTTCGCCGCACCCAAGGCTTGGAGCTTCTCCGGACTGAACGGCAGAGGTCCTCGCATCTCCTCTTCCACCATGTACAATGTCTCATCCGGGTATGGTGGTGGTTATGGCGCCGGGGCGGGCTCCTTCGACCTGTCCCACGCCTTGGACCAGAACAACATTCAGCTGAACGAGAAGGCCACCATGCAGAACCTGAATGACCGTCTGGCCAGCTACCTGGAGAAGGTGCGCTCTCTGGAGACTGCCAACGCCAAGCTGGAGAAGCAGATCAGAGAGTACTACGAGCAGAAGGGGCCTGCGGCCGACAGGGACTACAGCAACTACTGGGCCATTATCAATGACCTGAAGGACAAGGTAGGTAGTGTCGATGCCATGCAAGATGTTTGTGCTACTGTTAATCATTAGCATGCTACAGCGATATGGGTTTAGAAATGTTAAACTGCGCACGTTAAAATTGACATTGACCCGACATAGTTCACACATAGGGTGCTTATCAAATTTAAAAAAACAACAACAACACTGTTTTCTGTCTGCTAGATGAAGCTTCTGACCAATTCTCAAATTGTGCTTTAATTCAGATCATGGCCGCCACCGTCGGCAATGCCAACATCCTCCTCCAGATTGACAACTCCAAACTGGCTGCTGATGATTTCAGAACCAAGTAAGGCCTTAAGTAATATCTTTAATCAGTGCTCATATTCCAAACGCCAAGCTCATTGCCCTTTCCTTGGCAAAATCCAACAGGTTCGAGCATGAACTGATGATGCGGCAGTCCGTCGAGGCCGACATTGCCAACCTGCGCCGCCTGCTCGACCAGACCACTCTGACTAAAGCTGACCTGGAGATGCAGATCGAAGGCCTGCAAGATGAGCTGGCTTACCTCAAGAAGAACCACGCAGAGGTACCACAAGCTTGACATGTGCAATTCTTGTGAGAGGTTTAAAATGCTAACTTTTTTGGTGGGTGTGTCTGCTGCTCAGGAGCTGGCAGCGATGCGATCACAGCTGTCCGGCACAGTCAACGTGGAGGTTGATGCCGCACCCCAACAAGACCTCAACAAAATCCTGGGAGAGATCCGCGCCCAGTACGAGGCTATCACAGATAAACACCGCCGCGACCAGGAAGCCTGGTTTAATGAGAAGGTAACCCAAACACACACACGCACAAACCCCCCCCCCACCTCATTTGCTTTGAATCAAACTGAAGAATTTATATCATGCTTTTCTCTTCCTAGTCGGCCGCCTTGTCGAAAGAGGTGACCGTCAGTACAGAAACCATCCAGACGTCCAAGACAGAAATCGGAGACCTGAGACGTACGCTGCAGAGTCTGGAAATCGCCCTGCAGTCCGAACTCAGCATGGTGAGAGACAAAAGCCAGACAGCCTTGTCACAATCACGCCTTATATGAGCAAAATTCCTCTCTTGTCCAGGGAAATGGAGACAGTGATAAAGGGTACAGAAGGAGGGCTTTACTGAAGAATGCATTTGGGGGGTGGGGAGGTGTGCTGGGAGGGAAAAACATTTCACAGTCCAGTCAGGTTCTGGTAGACATTAAAGAGCTTGGAGAAAAAGGCAAGGAATGCAGAACACGATGGTCTTGTAAGCCCCACAGGTTGTTCAAGAAGGCCTCCTTGTGACATCCACAGTCAAAAAGACAATAGTTTCAGATACAAACCAGGATGTGGTTGTTCTATTTCAACATCCAATGTGACAATGGTTCAACTAAACATGTTTTTCTTGTTTTAATCTTCTATAGAAAGCGGCGCTGGAGAACACGTTAGCAGACACAGAGGCTCGTTACAGCGCCATGCTCACCGGCTTCCAGACCACAATCAACATGCTCGAGTCAGAACTAGCCAACATGCGCACCAGCATTGAGCAGCAGGGCCAGGAATACAGGATGCTGCTGGACATCAAGACCAGGCTGGAGCAGGAGATTGCCACCTACAGGAGCCTACTGGACACAGAGGAATCCAGGTAGACGGAAATGGTCATAATTGGAGAGTGCATACATTAAAAATAATTGGAACACTCCATTCATTGTTTATTTTCTCTTTCCTTTCTCAATTAAGGCCTATTGGTTCAGGTGAGTGATTCTTAACCCCAGGAAATGATATATTACATAACCGCATGGACAATTGAAACACTGCCATTTTGTCTTCTTCACAGGGAGCTCTAAGACCACAGTCACAACAACCACTGTGCGCACCTCCAGCTAAATGGTCCAGATAGCAAGACAACAAACACATGCACACACACACACAAAGCTGCTACACCTGATTTGTGAAACAATGGTAAAAAAAATCACTGACAGAAGATGAAAGTTGAATGCCGCGCTCGAGACCGAGAGGAGACGAAAGGCTGCGTTAAAGTTTATGAAACGGAGGAAATGTCTGTATGTGTGTTTGCATGTGTTGTCCAAAGAATAAACCTGCTGGGGATTACAAAGTGTGTCATTTTTGCAACAAAATGATATCTCTGTTTATGCAGTTGTCATAGCAACTGAGTTTACATTGTGGGAGGTGGGATATGGGCTGGTGGAAATGAGTGTTACGTAAGGGCGGTGTTGTCAGGAAAAGGCTCAACAATGGTCAAACTTGTTGATGTTAGACTTGCACTCAATGTCTCGGAGCAGAAAACCTTAAGTGAAATGAAAATCAAACAGAGCAAATGACCCATGGATTCAATAGACGACACACCCTAAGGGCTGACTAACCTTTGCCCTGGAGGCTGTCAACACTGTTACCTAAGTAACAAGAGCACACATACTTCAATATAAACACACGGACTGGGAATTCAAATAGTGACAAAGTGAACAAAGACAGGCAGTGTTAAAATCTCGGACCGGTGTTGCACTTTGGACTCATTTATGATGTAGTGTGTGTAGCTATGAAAAAGTAAAGGGAGGGTCAAGCCTTACCTTTTCAACACAGCACGGTCTTTTATGACCTAATCTTACCTGTTTGCATGAAACAGGAAATAGAAAAAAAAGGCATGGAATGATAAACTAAGTGACACACTACATTAAGCACATTTTGAGGAGTAAAACAGCAAAATTCTGATGAGGAGTTCACATTTCTCAAACAATGGTGTAATGTTTGCTTTGGAAAGTCAGCGATTACAAAGTGGGTGAGAGTACAGCACCCAACCCCCACTGGGAAGCTTTATGGGCCCATATTTGGACACATATCCAGCACGCTGCTGTTACATTACGCTATGTAAAAGATCTTCCAGAATTGCTCTCAGCCAAAGCCATTGCGATAATAAGGTCAGAATATTTCCTTGACATAAACAACAAGATATGAAGCAGTAGCTCTAATGGCTTGTCATGAGTCAACTGTATACAGTAAAAAACAGTTTTGAGGTCATACCTCTCATAACGCCATTTATCCGGAGCTAAACAATGAATTTTCAGATTATTTGTAACATTGAATACATTTTGTCTGCTTGGCGTACATACCAAGTAGTTGGCATTATTGTCCACTTGACTTGGGTCTTACATAGTAATCCACTTAATTGTTCTTACGCATAATTTTCTGCAGATTTTAATATTATTGTCAGATAAAATTTAACTACATGAATTTTATTTGTTAAATTACTACCATTTTACTTTGCAAATCATCGCTGCAGCTGTTTTTTATTCAACGTGATGGGGAGGATTGTCTTGTAAGGGTACCACAGATAAAAGGGTGAACGGCCAGCTAAGCGTAAGATTGCTGTTTTGACTCCAAACATGTCAAAATAAATATCCTTAAGGACGATAGTGAACCCAAAATTGCTTACGCTTAAATCTTCCCGCTATGTGACTGTAAAGGCATTTTACCAGCTCATAAAACGATCCGTTTCGCTCATGCTGTGCAAAGGTGATTCAGAAAATAAGAATCTAGTGCTGCCCTGTAGAACCTAATCCTGCTGAATTTGCGACAAAGCCAAGAATGTTGAAAAGAACTGGATAAGGTTTAGTTTGAACAATTGCCAGTGGTGAGACTGAATGTTTTATTATTTTAATTTTTAGTGACATAAACACCTATAAGCTAGTGGTGAACTGTCAGGGCCAGCAAGGCCTTCTCAGCTGGCCTAAGTCAGAAGCACCAAGTATATTTACAATCAAAATAGTTTGCAGGTTGCTTTTTCTGTTGCTAACCTCAGCAACTTACACTATTAATAGGGTACACCCTGAACTGGTCACAGAGTTTTTCAACATTTCATCATAATTAAATATAAAATTTGTCGATAATGTCATGCATTTTGTCTTAATGAGAAAATGCGTTCATTCATTCGTTTGATTGATTTTATTTGTAATCAAAATTCAAACTGCCGCAAACAGTAGCGATAAGACATGCTGATTAGAAAAAGGCCTTTCCAGAAAGTCTGTGTGAATTCGAATAAAAAAATACATAAAAAAAGAGAGGAAGCCTCTTCAATGGGTTCTTTGCCTTGCATGGCCGTCTGCCATGCAAGACGGCCTTGAGGCACGCAGAGAGACTTAGGAAGGGACCATGGGCACAAAAACATTCGGGACTCGCTATTATGAAACCGGAACTATGTGTAATAAAATTCAAAGCCGGACTTTGTACATTTCCGGCAGCTTCGATTTTTGGCAAATATGTTTCTGGAACTTTCCCACCATGTTTAACCTCTTTCTGCTGCATCTAAGACAAGCAAGCAGATATCATTCAAACACCCACATGTGTAATGTCACCATGGAATTTTCACAAATTCAAATCGAGTTCTCATATCGGTGACATATTTAATTATGCATCAGTCATGCTGCGTCATCAAACCTCATCGTGAAACTTTCCAAAGTTAGCCTGGAGCAAAGATCGGAATTGAACATAAGCAAAAAGCACTTCAGATGCATTTAGGCTTTGCCAAACATGAGGTAGCTAGCTCTTTTGCGCATGTGGGGCTCTGCATGTGGGAACAAACCTCTTCTGTCCCATGCCACCATCTGAGTAAAGTGGAATGGTATCAGCATTGGCAAATCATGCAAGGGTGACTTGTGCAGGAGGCCTTGGCTGGTAGGTGGGAATTAAACGGGTAAAGCTGGGCTGGCTGGAATTACCACACCCATTTTTAATCCTAGGAGTCATAGACAAGGACCGACCTAATTGGGCATGGCTCGTAGTGCTTGGAATGGTGAGTGCATTTTAAACACAATGCACACTATTAATAAAACAGGTTTTATGCAAAGGTTACTTGGCATACCACATCCACCTGTATAAACCTTCACTGGGGTGGGTTTATTTGTTCTGGGCGGAGGAATACAGCCATAGTATGTACTGACAGACTTGTTCTGATAAACCTGACTGTCATTGAGGGAAAGAATCTCGCTCCAGAGAGGCAACGTGAGGCACATTTTCCCTGCCTGTCAAACTGTAACTGAGTATATTGCGTCACTTTAATTTTCCAAAAGCTCCATGTGGATGTACTTGACTTTTACACAAAAAGGCATTCATTGCACCAGCTACAGTGCATTTGGACAGCCAAAGGTTGAAAGCAATGGCAATGGGCTGCAAAGCATACTGGAGTTGTTTTTCTTTTACAAATACATAATATCCTTTTGTAAAGCCATGCATTGGGTAGACCGAGAGCCAGACTTTTTAAAAAACAATAATGCTCAGTTGTGATTGACACCATCAGAAGGTATTTGTGAGACTGTACTACATTATACTCACTCACTAATACTACGTCATGTCATTCCATCCATTTGATTTGTAGCTCATGATACTTGAAATCATACGCAAAATGCCCAGCACAAACTCAGATTAGATTTATGCAGCATTTAGCTCTTCAAATCATTATGGCTGGTCAACAACCAAATTAATGCAATACTGCCACCTAGTGCTCAACCTTAGTAGCACGTGCTAGTTTGCTTTTTTTTTCATTTCAACGCTGCTGTGCATACAACTGCCCATTGGATAAAAATACTACCCGTCCGAGTTTTTGTACTCTTTCTGTAATGCTCCACATGCATTAGAGCCCTAGCTAATAGCAAATAGGTTTCGGTATTGTTTTAGTGATACATCTCACAAGAGATGAATAATTTTGTATTTTGGGGAAAGACCTACATTTTGCCTGGGTTATGGGCAGAAGTTAGTCTTGGCGGCACAACACAATTTATTTGAAGAAAAAAAAATCGAATGATCTAGAAAACATTCATTTTCAGGGGTAATCTTTTAAATGATTCAAAATGACATTCAAGAGTTGGGAATAACATCTAACCACTCAGTAGTGCTTTCTCCTCTAACCCATGTATTTGAACAGGAAAATTAAAATTACGTTATTTCAAGAAAATCTACATACTGTAATGGACCACGGAACTAAATGATATAATGTAATCTTTGTTTGCAGTTGTTTTATTAATTACATGCAGGGAAGGGGACAGGGAGGTACTCACTCACCTGCCTCCCCTGACCACATATCATCAGTAAGAACTATCACAACAGACTTTGGAATAAGTTGTGTCTTTAAAGTCCATCACAAAAACTCAATACTGTTTATCAAACTCAAGTGGTGAGGGGAGCTAAAAGAAAATTATATATAATCATAAGTGTCAACAGTTTACTATTCCTTATGTTAATGAAGTGGTTGTTTTGTATGGTGTAGAACCACTGACTACAAACTCCAATAAGTTTTAAAAAATAAAAAGCTGAATATTTCACTGAGTCTACCATAATGAAGTATAGCTCCATGATGAAAAACTGTGGAACCAACATTTACTATTGTATGTCAACATATTCCCATGTAATGCCAAACACTCGCCTCCTTTCCTTTGAACTTTTCATTCATTCTTCATCCATTAAAAGAGATGACACAAGCCATCAATCATGACCTTTATTTATTTCTTTTTTTTTAATATAGGGGAACCACGAGTACTTTAAAAGGTTATACAGCGCTGTACACTCGGGAGCAGAACACAAAGACTGTATTAGTCGTATCTTCTCCCTTTAAATACTATTTATTTAAATGTTCTATAATCTTATCATGATACAATAAAAGCTCGTGTAACTGGTCCTGCAGCTTTTCTGATATGTCAATACAATTTTTGTTGGGACTGTTATTTCCTTAAATTTGTTTTCCAAAAAAGGAAAATAAAAGCAATGCTCAAAAACCATACGACAGGCAGAATCTGCCAGGTTGTAAGACTCCCAATTCACTCACACAATAGAGAGTAAGAGAGTAAAGAGAAGGAAGGAAGGGGGGGGGCAAGTAGAGATAACTATTTTCATGTTCTTGAAGGCTGGTCCATGGTGGGAATCGACATCAGTTCATAGTGAGTTGCAGAGAAACACAAAAGCTCTTTTGCACCTTCTGCAAGCACCACTCTTTCTCCGTCCGTCCGTGCTCACTTCCATAGTTGTGTGCTGAGAGTTTGGCCGGATGCGGGTGCTGCCCAACCACCCATAGCAGCTGGAGGCTGAGCGAAGGCCATGTGTCCGGGTGCGCCGTTCAGATGCAACCCTGACATCTGGTGGCTCACCTGAGGGTGGGAAACACATTACAGTCAACACTCGGGAAGGAAAATGTGACAGTCAACGACCCTATATCTAGCAATGACCCGACAAAACATCATTGCAAATATTCTTGAGAATAAATTCCATGTTGGGAGTCCTCATATTTAAAACAGGCTGGCACACTGAAGTCTTCTTGCCTGTGTCGTGCCTCCCCTCTGGTGATCAGAATTTCTCCTGCGGCTCTCAATGACGACAAGAAGTCTGCTCAAGCTTTTCCATCCACTCTTTTTACCGTAAAGAACACTTAACCATCACACATTCTGCTATCACGAATATAGTTTGGCAGGGACATTTACTTGCGTAGTTTTTAATACCACAACAAACATAACATTTATTTTTGTCCAATCGGATAAAAAAAATTGTTTCAGAGGGTCAGCTTGCTGTCAGTATTTTTCTATCCTGTATTTGCTTAGTCAGAAGTTGTCAGTATTTTTGCATTCTGTATTATCAGAACAAGCTAAGATTGAGCAAAATACATTAGGAGTGATCTGTGCATATAAATACATTCAATAATCACCATTCCTATGATGTATTTAATTGAAATGTTTTGTTTTTGCTTTGGTGACCTCTGGCATTCCTGTGTCGAGTGCACGTTATAGTGAATGGCCATCTGCCCTGCGATTGGCTGGCGACCAGATACATAATGATTCCGGACTTTGTTAAATCTATGTTGCACAGTGTGCTGTAATATTGCTTTCTTGGACGATATCGATGGTTTCGACAAATGCAATAAAATACTGATAGCATAACGTCAGGGAAGTTCATAATGGTTACTAGAATTAAGTATTTTGAAATGTCTAGAAGTAGACCTAAAAAATAACAAGTGCCTACAATGCTAAATCTTAAAAAAGGAGAAAAATGCTGGTATCTGGAAAATCAGTCCTAAATTGACAAAACACTAAACTGTTACAGATTGGAAAAGCAGTTTGCATATGGATGCAAGGCCATTTTACACACAGTGATTTTACGAAGCTATACCTGAGCCATGTTCCATTGAGCTTGTTGCCCAGGCTGGATGGTGTACATGCCCTGGGCAGGCACCATGCCTGCAGGCATCGCACTGCCATGTGGCGCCATCATTCTGGGGGCCATGCCCATCACACCGCTAGCAGGGGCATTTCCCATGAAGCCATTGGGCATGGTCATCCCAACCATCATTCCTGGATTGGGCCCCATCATGGCTGCTCCACTCTGTGCCATCATGGCACCCATGACGGTCGTGGGCGGCACAGCAGTGCCCATGCCAGGAAAGGCCTGATAACCGGCAGTGGTCTGGACAGGATACTGCATCTGAGAGGGTCCCATGAACATGCCAGCTGAGAGGAAGAGGACAAAGAGCATTATGCAAATAATGTTTAAGTACCGTGACATACAGGTTTGCTGGGGTTTATTTGTGAGGACTACTCTTTTGATGTTTAATGATGGGTTTTATGTAGATAAGTTGCATAACTTGCTGTTCTCTTACCAGCTGGAGCCTGTGGTGTCATGTTGTTGGTTCCATAGAGTGACAAGATGGAGTCCTTGGACAATGGCTTCTTTGTGTTCTCTTCTGTCTTAGTTGTGCTGCTGCTGCTGCTGCTGTCATTGAACAGGTCAAGATCGCCGTGTCCTGACACTGACGTGGCTCCACCCACTGCTGCTGGCGGGGCTTGTGTAGGAGTGCCGGCAACACTGTTGGAGCTCACCTAGATGGGGGGAAAAAAAAAAGCCAAAAACATTTAGAGGTAGAATTTATTATATTGCCTATCTTTTTCGTTTTTGCTTACAATTCAAGTGACACTGCCAAAAATGTTCTGTAGCTATGTTCGGATGCACACTATACGTTGGTAGGGACAACCAGGAAATAAACAACGGCAAAAAAACAAACGTTGAAAATTGTGGTTCTGATATCAATTTGTCTCAAAGTGTTTGGGGAGAGATTTGTCTCTTTTGGTAATGTTTCTAGACAGGACAACAGTATGATGCTTAGCCGTTTAAATTTATGGGGGGAAAAAAAGAAAGTGACATTGAATTTATTCGTTTCAATGTAGTTCAAAATGGAGAACCTGCATTGTGCATTTGACACCACTAATCGTGACACATTCATTGCGACAACCGAAATTCAGCTGCTGCCAGAACAGCAGGGCGTAATTAAACGTGACTTTGTTCTCATTGTCACATGTTGATTCTTTTTCTTTGATTCTTTTAATCACAATCACTTTCAAAACTTTATTCCTTACACTGTCTAAAACGTTTTCACAAACTGTCACTTTTATTAGACAAAAGGAATAATTTTATTTTAATATATCTATTTTTTATTCAATTATTCAACTCTCTTTATATAGGAATAGGACTTTATATAGCACTTTCACAACAGCTTTCATCCTAACATAACTAATTTTAACATAGAAAATACCAATATATTTGTTGGTGTGCCTCAAGATTTTTTCCTTTGAAAAGGTGTGCCGTGGATGGAATAAATAAAATACGGATCTCTATTTGACATTGCAATGGTAATGGCTTAACAAACAGGGGTGGGGGTAGGGGTTAGAGTCTCCTGAAAAATGATTTTATTTTATTTTTAATTTCCACCTGATGCCAGCACTATGGTACCTGAGGAAACTGAGCAGTCGACGTGGATGACGGTAGGGGGTTGGATACCATGGGACCGAAAATGTCCAGGTCATTATTGCTCTGGCTTGTGCTCGTGATCCCATTGTTGCTCGGTGCAGCTGCCGGTGCGTCTACAACAGAAGAGTCAAAAGACTGGTTTTACAGGTAGAAAATAACTACGCGAGGTAAGCAAGATCTGTCAGGCACATACACAAATGTATTTGGATTGGGCACAAACGTCTTCGCATCAACGACTACTAAAACTAATGGGACATCCTGAATAAATATATATGGAATGGAGAGTGACAGTGAGAGATAAATAAATAAATCCCCCTTATATGTTTCCCCACCAACACACACTCCGTCTAAGTTTTGTTTAGCGAGATGATAAAAATAATTCCACGAATCATGTCGTCATTGACCACAAGACAGCAGCTCCCACCTTTTTAAAGGCAATTTATCCCACAAGAGGAACAATAAGCATCAAGGAATTGTGGTCCACCACATATATGACTTTAAAGTGACCCGATCCTGTTTCCCATTTTGAAACATAGAAAAAAAAAAAGGCAAAAGTCAGCAACAAACATCATTGGCTGAATCAGCAACTTTAACTTCCTGCTAGAGGAACTTCTGAGGTTCACTGCTTCAGCATTTCTGGATGAACAAGTAACTATGCATTACAAGCAACACAGTTCATTACAGTTGCCTGTTGGCTGTTAAAGAGGATTTAGAAAGATCGTTTTCTGCAGTTTTGTAGTATCTACATAGATGCTATGGCTTTTGGACTTACATTGTCTAAAGTTGTGAATGCTACCGAAATATTCAACTCAAGAACTGTACCTGGGGGGTGCAAGACAAGCTGTAGGTTTTTGTTTCGTGAGACAATCTTCACTTGAGCGCAACAGAAATTGGAAGGACAATATTTTGTCTTGGTATTTTTCTTGTAACTGGATGCCATTCACTGTTGGTGTTTGTTTAGTGTGTCACGTTCCTCTCCTTTGGTGAATTCGTGCGCAGGTTAAAATAACGTCACACTATTTATATAGCTAACAGACATCGCCACCAGGGTTTAGCTTCCACATTACAATAGCAAACTCAAGAACATTTGTATTTATTACCCCCCTCTAATGTACTTTAACTTGGGTTGACGATGCCGTGCAAATCATGTCAGTCAGGCAGATGCTGCTACCATAAGGCTCCTCAAATATAATTCTTTGACTCTTAAGATTGTCGATGAAAAAGAGCAGCGCACTCACCAAGTGCTAGTAGGTTCACGGAAGGTTCTGGTGTCTTCACTGGGCTGGTTTTAGGGGCTGGCCTTGAGTCTTCATTCTTCTTAAAATAATAGATGAATCGTCATTTAAGAGGGTAAACAGGTGAAAGCTGAGAAGATTGTGCGAATGCGTACATGAGAACTTACCTTGGTGTAAGATGACACCTTGCTCCCTCGCTCAGTCTCCTTCTTAATACAATCTTTAGGCTGAGAAAACGAAAAGAAAAAATATAGGAATCCGTTTAAGTGTGAGCGAAGTGAAAAGTGGTCAAATAGTAATATTAAAAAGGGACATACACTGCCTCCATTGGTCAAATTCCTGCTGTAGTATTTCTTCTTCTCATATTTATCCCTGATGAAGAATTCAACTGCTCTGAGACGGGAGTCAAGGAAATATAGTAGCTTTACACAGTTCGCAGTACAAGTGCACAATGGAATGAGCTTCAATCAAAGGGATATAATCGGGCAGACCACTGAAGGCTACAAGCAAGAACAATCCAGGAGACAGTTTAGACACTCCTGGTTGCAAAACTAAGGCTTTAAATATGAGTGACTGCATACTGACACTTTCATGTAAGTGCAAGTAGTGAAAGATACTGGTCTGTTTGAGGTCGTCTGAAGTTTGCTGGAAGGTCGGCCTCATATAGCTGCCTGGCCTTGGTGTTTCCCATATCCTGCATACGCTGACAAAAAAAAGAGAGCACTGAGGGGTTAACACAGAAATACTCATGATCACTGTGTTCATGTAAAAGCTGTCAGAGAAATAACAGCGCTGAATAACCATTAAATTACTGACATATGGAGGATTTGCATTCATAATGTTAGCCATAGACTCAACTTTATCCATCCCTTGGGATTGCTCCCTGAGGATATTCTGGTTCCAATAATTCACACAGAAATAGTACGAGAGAACATTGCACATGAGTAACAAGCAAAGAGGACAGTAATAACGCGCATAGCAATAAATAAATTGTTGAGTAATAAAGTATTGAAGGTAACACTTGGGTATGCTAATCATGTGAGGTCTCCTTTGTCCTTGATGAGTTATGCAATTTGATGGCAGGTGGTACGCAAAGGAGTTTAGCAGTCTGTTGGTCCGACACATTTTGAAGCAAAAAAAGTCTAATCAAAACCAACAAGCCGGTTGTGTACGAGTTGCTGCAGTAAATACAGGGTTCTCAACTATATAGTCCCGTGATTCTAAAGTGGCACATAATTGTCAAAAAATTATATTTTAAGATGGGTGTCATTCCTTATGCTGTTTAGTGGAAAGGTACATCAAAATATCAGTCAGAAATCAATCTACTCGTCTTCTAATTAAGGAACTTTTGATCACTGCAACATTGCTGTCTAATCCAACTTTTATTGATGTGCATCCCTGTTGTGTTTGTTGTTTGAATGGCAACAGGTGGATTTTTTTTTTTTTCTTAGTACCTACTGATATCTAGTGGAAGGCCATTTAATTGGTCTGCCTACCACTACATGTCGCTAGCATTAATAGAACAGACATTTAATTCTACCCCTGTTTACTGATTTCACTCATGGCGCTTTGGGAGTTGTAGTACCTTGTGTTCTGACTAACTCTGGAGACAATGGCAAGTTGTAGTTGAAAAAATTAGACTACCCTACCTGGATTTGATCTGAGGTCCATTGGTCCAAGTTGACTGATTTCACTCGGGATATGTGGACACCGAGGTTCCTGTGGATGCCCGCACACCGAATGCAGATAAATACGCCCAGGTTCCAAGATGCCCATCTCGGACCTGAAAAGGTAAAGGGCCCCATGGTGGATCGAACCAATACTAAGTGGCTTATGACTTACAGGTAGCAGGCAAATACTACTCATGCACTATACACTACTCTCTGAGACGTGATGGGATTAGAATAAAACACATGATCAACATGCTGTGTGATGATTAGAAAAGTAGACTCGGATTCATTGTGAATTAAAGACATACGGCGTGTTTTTACGAAAGCGATTAGCCTGCTTGCTGCCTGCTAGCTGGGTACTTAGTTTAGCTTCAAGGGACGCGATGTCAGCTGACTACCGGAGCCGCTTCCGTACCTCGGAGTCGCTTTGTATCGGCTAACAGATGCTACAATTGTTCTAAACGCGTACGAAGAAATATAAGTCAACGTAGGTGTGGCAAAAAGTAATCAATTATCGTCTGGGTGAATGTCGCACCTTTCGCCTCGCAGTCGGCACAATACTTGTTGTCTTCCTCTCTGAGCATTTTGGACAGGATGGCCTGGTGCTGCTCGTTCAGTTTCTGGGCCTTCTCTCGCTCTGAACGGGTCGTCATGTTCGCTTCTTCCGTTTAACTTGTCGAATAAAATAGCAACTACAATGATCCGTCGATAGTTGAAAAAAGTTTCTGGTAAAAGACCATAATCAGAAAGGCGAACGTCTTCGTTCTGCTGATACGAAGACACCCGGAACCGGAATCGCTTCTCCGCCCACGGGAATTCTCAAGCATGACGCGGCGGCTAAACAGGATTGGACGGGCACGATGACGTCATATGACGCACAGAGTTTCGGATCAAAGGAAATGTTACGCATGGCTTCAGAATGCCAATTTTAATCGTGTAACTTTTACATTACAATTAATGACAACCATTATAGGCGTAGGGTGGTATTGTTATGTGTGTGTGTGTGTGTGTGTGTGGGGGGGGGGGGGAACTGTAAAGTACACTATATAGAACTATTCCATTCCAGCTAGAGTACACTGTGTTAAGACTTTTGAGCCGTGTACGTGGAAAAATTTTGTTAAGCGTTATTTCAGTGACAGAATTGGTCACAGGACAGTGTGAACTTGTAAGTCAAGGTGCCACGTGTTTTTTGGTTTTTCTTTTTTTTTTTATCATTGGGGCTATAATTTGCCGTGGTTTAGAATATCTATAGGTGTTTCTAATAATTATGGTCACATGTCACAAAAGAAATCCACAGCAAATTATATTGTCATATTGTCAGCTTTTCATAATAATAATATTAAAACAACAATAATACATGATATAGTAATATATTGAAGATGTATGACATAAGGGTAAAGTTCAGCCACAATGCATGGAAAAATCCTTATTGAGCGTGTTTTTAAGCTCAAACTTAAAAACAAAAAATGAACATATCTCCAAATCCTACTGTGCTAGAAAAACAAGTTAAGATATTATTTCAATCAGCACCATTAATACATTTAGCCATTTGTGATTAAGATTTGTTGTTGACCAGTGTCATTAATCAACTCATAATCACAATCAAAAATAGTATGCAGTATCTTTTTTAAAGGAGACACTTGCATTGGATTCCAAAAGACTGCAGGTGTACTACCAAAGGTATTTTGGCATTCGAGTATATTCAGTACATGTGCTGCAAAAGCCTCACAACTATAAAAAAGAAAAACAGGTCCAGGATTGGTCCAGTTAGTATCATGCCAAATACGGCACAGTTTCAAAAAAATGTTTCCAGGCGAATCTTGAAGTTATTCTCCTGATGTCTGACAGCCATATCATGTCGGAGTAGCATCTCTACATACGGTGGCCAGAAAGTGGAGTCGACTGTCACATAAGGGTCATGTGGCGTCTTTAGGGCCTTGTTCATGAGCAGCTGTAAGAGTAAGCAGTGAATATGATTCATTCTCACGGAATGAATCAAAAACACCTTTTTAAGCTCTCAGTTCACCGTTAAGTGGTTGCCAGTCAATCGCAGGGCACACATCAACAAACAACCAATCACACTCACAATCACACTTCTAAACATTGAAAGTTGAGTCGTGCAACAGAACTCACCTCCAGAATATCAGCGAGAGAAATAAAGTCTTCATTTAGATCATTTGAAATATTCTGGAAAAAATGGGGATCATGATGAGTTGTAGTATATCAAACTTTTTTAGATTTTGTCTCAGCTTCAACATGATTGAGAACAGCAGAAAACTGAACATACCTTCTCACCGCAAGGAGGAGGAACATGTTTTTCTAGGATGTCCCCCAGAGATTCCATCAGCTTTTCGTTGTAGGCTTTCATTCTGCTGATCTTCTCCTTGGTTTCAAGAACAACACTGGAATTCATGCGACACACGCAAACCACTATAATGTGAATTCATCGTTTATAGGCATTTCTGAATAGAAATATGTGATGAATATAAAATGAATATGCAAAAGTACTGGTGCAGTAAGGTTTTTTTGAATGTTAAATGGAAGAAAACCTAGTGCGTTGAGTGGTTGTACAAGACCTCACACCTATTCACAACTTCACACTTCCAAAGGCTGGCAAGAAGCTGAAATGTTTCAACCCCAGTCACTAGTTAGGTATACTAATTGACACATTTCATTGATCTGCTGGTTGGTTCTATAAGCCTCAAACACAAATGTGACAAAACAGATCAGTTGGGTCAAATTTAAGCGCACTCACCTGTGCTCTGATAATTTCTCACTTTGATTTTGAAGTCGCTTAGCATGGTCAGTGACAGCCTGTAGCGCTTGCCTCTTTTCTTCCAACCACTTGAATTCACTTCAACACACAATTGACACGAACCCGTCAACAAAACACGTCACAACAAAAAAAGTCATGCGTGCGCGCAAAATAAAAGGTTACGCACAGCTCTTTAGTTTCTCGTAGTTTGTCTCGCTTTGCTTCGTAGCAAGAGAGAACCATCTCAAGTTCAGAGCATAGCTTGAGCATCTATGGAAAACGGGGCGGTCAGATAAGAAGCGCGCTCCTTTTTCAGTAGTATACTTTTATTGTGCATGTACCTCTTCTTTTCCAGCTTTAAGTAACACTTCAGAGTTTTCTGCCAGCACTACAAGGATGAAAACAAATACAGGAAATTAAGCTGATGCAATTCCCACAATTTATATCCAATATAAACATTTTTCTTGCGTATTGATCAATGCTACCGGAGCTACCAGTTTAACACACACTTTGGAAATATGCAAATACTATCCTCAAATTAACATTTGTAATTTGATTATTGTATGTTATTAATAACTAATTATATTCATTTATTAGAAGATGTTGATCTGGTTAATATTTTCTCACAATTATTAGGAAAGAGATAAATATCAATTTGCTGTTAACATTTACATCACAAATGATTGCTTCCACTGACAACATTCCTAGAAAATCCCATCGCTGGTTTGCTATTGTTAGGTTCTTGGGTTCCAGTATAGACTATAACATATGAACAAACAAAAAACAGCATTAGGTTTAAGACTAACCTTGGGAGACATCTGCATTGAACGTTATTCTTGTTTAGATTTATTAGAAGTCGGTGTCATTGAATGATCTTATTAATACTGTTTCAGAATACAACTTTTAATTAATGTGTAAAAAGTCATATTTATTGTATATACAAATGTTATAATAATTACTTACATCTTGGTTCCAGTGTGAGCCACTGCTTCATTTCCGCTTCTGTTGCTAATAGCCGATTAACTGACTAAAGGAAAAACATCACATTTGTTATCAAAAATGATCACCAATGTTTTTAACTCATAAACAGGCCCAGGCCACAATGAAAAATACTAATCAATTTGGAACAAAAAATTATGGAATGAAGGATATAGGAAAATGAAAGGAAACACCAAGTATCAGGAAACTCAATTCAGTGTGTAGGCCTGCTATATGGCAAGTATAGACTCAAAAGTAGCTGAAAATGTTCCACAAAAACAAAATGTGCAGTCATCTCACCTGCTCTTGAGTATTTTCACATTGCTCTGGCTCATGTTGGATAATCTTATTTTGAAGCTGCAACGGGATAAGAATTTTGTTTAGTTTCAACAGAATTGGAGTTGACGCAATCAGGAATCAAGGACATAAGTACAATATGGATATCTAAATCACCTTTTCAAGATGAGCAAACTGCTCCTCACATTGGTTCATTAGTTCCAACTGGGCAGCTTCTGACAGTCCAGGTAGAGCTTGGTTTCCCTGTGTAAGTTCATCCTGCATATACAGAGGCAATTTTGAGCAGAATGTAAAATCATGCCATGCAGTGTTTTGAAAAAGAACAATACTTACCCCATTACAGGATTCTTATCATCAAGACAATATTATGATCTCAAAATTTAATGTGATGTTTTTTTTTAAAGGTAGTCCTTCCATGTTTTTTTTAAACAAACAAAAGCAATAAAGTCAAAATCTGCTTTATTGTCAATTTCTTCACATGTCAAGAGATCGAATTTGCGTTTCCTACTATCCCACGGTGACATGACATATTAACATATTACATGTATATATATATATATATATATATATATATATATATATATATATATATATATATATATATATATATATATATATATATATATATATATATATATATATTATATTGGTCCATGGACAAACAAAACATTCAAGTAAACAATACAAAAAGTAAAAACAAGAAGGCACATACAATGAATAAATAAGAGCAATGAATGAATGAATGAATGAATAAATAAGAGCAACATGGTTGAAATAGAGCAATTGTGCATACAGCAGACAGTATTACATGAATGAATATGTTAATCATAAACGTTTTAGTCATATAGCTTAGGTTTAAAACAAGCCATGAGTTTTACTTAGTCCGTAGCTTAACGCAGGTTGGGACTTTATAGTCAGGCGATGTTGCGGTGGCTTATCGTTTGTAGTGTGACATTTGTTAAACCAAAATAAACTATTTGTGTTAATGCAATTAAACCTTAAGTACAAAAGTTAGAGGAACTCAATGCTTACCATATTTGACGGAGTTGAATTCACTGAATTACGCCACAACAAAAATATTTCCTTTTCAAAATGCCGCCGGTATTGATGACGTCATTCACGCGACGGCGGAACTGCAAAGCGTTGAAGAGCACTACTGCTGCGTGCAAACTACGCATTCGTGCGTGTCAAACTAAAGACAAAATAATAATCTATAGGAAATAAATGTTCGCGATATTCATCAGTTAATCATTGCACTTTGGGTACTTTTTAGCTTCTGACTACGTTAACATGATTCGATGCATTCAGTTTAGTGCCTTTATTGGCAAGTTTACCTTAATAAATATTTTTGTATTATTTCAGACCGTAGTTACCAAGTACACTTTTCAGTCACGCACAGTCAAAAGCCAAGTACACCTTTACCTGCTTTTGTGGTTAAACAGGGTTAAAAAGCAACAAAAAAATTTGCTACAAGGAACTGTCAGAATATGTCACTGTAATGATGATGATAATTATGATGAACATGATCATTATTATTATTTGTATTATGGATAATTTATTATTATTATTATTATTATTATTATTATTATTATTATTATTATTATTATTATTATTATTATTATTATCCAAGTGATTAGCCAAGTACACCTTTACCTGCTTTCATGCTTAAACAAATTAAAAAACCACAAAACATTTTGGTACTAGTAAATGAGGAACTGTCAGAATATGTCGCTGGAATGATGATGATAATGATGATGAAAATGATCATCATTATTATTATTTCTATTATGGATTATTATTATTATTATTATTATTATTATTATTATTATTATTATTATTATTATTATTATTATTATTATTATCAATGTTATAATTGATGTTCTTTTTTTTATTGAACATGTCGGGTCTGGTCTGTTCAGTGTAGTGGGCGTGCATTGCCCCTAACGGCCAGCAGGTGTCTCAGTTTACTCCTTTTACTAATCGACTCGCTGATTGGTCTTTTACCGGTGTCTTATCTTCCTTGTCGCTCCCTGAATATTACAATGTTCGTTGAAAACAAACTTAAGTTTCCGAGTCACAAATGTTCGCACCGCTTATTCTCGTAAACGTGAATTCTGGTGACTGCGAGCAGCAAGATAAACTTTGTTATGGTGTGCGACAAATACCTTTAGTATTTGAAGAAAATGCACTCCTCATCAAACAATTATGCCGTTTAACATATTTATAAAATATCAATAAAAATTATATTTATGCGTAATTCATGGTCCTGATTAACTGTATGCTAATTTTAACCGGTGGGGTGTTCTGTCGATTCTTTAATAATGTTAAACGCATTAATCATCTTTACAACGTTTCAACGTTACATTGTTTCGAGTTAAATATATCTCTCTGTAATAGAGTGTATTTATTTTCTATTCTTTTGCTTTGTTTTACTCTGCTATTCGGCATTACGAATGATAACATGTTCCCAATTGCCTTAGTAAGGATATAGATTTTCCTAATTTAAATTATTATCGTAAAATTACCACCACCAAACTCCTACTTGTATAAATACTTCTCCTTTCATTAAAATGATGGCGTTTCTATATATTAAAACTAGTTGTTCACCTTTTTGTTTATGCTTTTCCTTATTAACAATGGAATACATAAGATCACTGAATTCAGTGATACTATGCTATGTTGTTGTTGTTTGAAAAAGTCTTTTGATTTTTAGTTGTTGGAGTTAATACACCAATAGACTGCAACTCTTTACGACAAGAATGTTTAGGCAATCTGCTTATTTGGTTACCATCTAATCATGTTTATTCACCAGTGCACGTTTTAGGTGAAAATACAGTGTTTCAAATGTAGCAGCTTCATTTTAAGGCAAAACGGTGTATTCCTGCTGTTTTCAAGCTTCCTTAATTGTCCAACTATATATTATTTGAATGATCAACTAGAATTTGATTAATATGCAAATTTGCCAACAAACCGTTCTGTGTGAGCCTTCAGCACAGCCTAATTAATCAACAGTTAAAGGAAATTAATACATACATCAATTCTGTCAGAAACATGCTTAGCTCAATCGCCCGTAAAATTGAAGTTTGAAGTATTAACTGGCTCTGCAGGAAGGCTATGATTAAAACTCTGCAATCCCTCTCCATTTAGATATATAGAGTGATTTAACTCGAGGCAAATATAAAGTCGTTTACATGTCTATTTTTTTTTTTACAATGATGACAATGTTATTAATTATGAGAAAATGATTGTGATTAATATAATAATGATTATTGATGATCATTATATGCCATTTTTAATATTTTTACTAACATATAAGCCTATTGGTTTCATTATTCACAATTTAAAACGGAGTTCATCCATTCCATTTTCTCACTGCAGTTGTGTCATTCGGCCATCAGCTCAAAAATTAATTTAGCTGTGCACCTGAAACTGTTTTCCACAAGGTGCAAATAATAAAATAAAAGGGAGTGGGGGAGAGAAATGAGAGGGGGGGCCAAGGGGAGGACTGTAGTATTGTTTCAGTAGGGACTCATGCATCAAACTTCAATTTTCCGGACGATTGAAGTAGTGATTTTTCCCCCCCATCTTGAAGTGAAATACTGAAATACACTTAAGACCTTCAGATTAATTACCATGGAGTGGTCCCACAGACTGTAGGCTAATGTTACTTCATGGGGCCTCCTGACAAGCCCTCATAAAATAAACAAGTGGAATCCGTAAACTTGGGCTACCAAAACACTCTCTCATCATTCAGATTCAGGATGGGACCCACACGTAAAATGAATACTGTATCCGGGAGTCATGACATAAAAACAGCTCATTGGCCACTAGGCAGATTGCATCATACAAATTCATAGATGACACAATGGGCATGAGAAGAACAAAATAGGATAATATAGATGTTTTCTGGTGTGCTTAATGTGCCCAAGCATTAATTAATTGGCTTTCAATAGAACTTCAAGTTGACTACTTGAATTATATATACTGGCAACACAGTCCTATAAACTTATTGAAGTTTTGAGTTGGGGGGAAAAAAAAGCAAACACTAAAACAAGCCCACACAAAGAGACAGGTCTACTTATCATTTCTTTGAACAAAGGAGGTTAAACGGGAGGCAGCCTTTTGAGCTGCTGTTCATGACACTCTCTCTTTCTCACATCACCATGTTTTCAGCTTCATTAAACTCCTTAAAGACAAAAGGAATAAAGAAGCAAAAGGAAGAAACCAAACAAAAGGCTCCCTAACCAGACTTTGGCATCAATGACTTCATAGTCCCAACTCTTTATGGGCTCCCTACTTAACATTAAAAACACTTTCAAAAAAATCCATTCCTTGTTTAGAAACCCTTCTTGGACAGAAGTCAAACATATTATTCCACAGCTAAAGCGCAGAAAGACAAGCGACTCACAAAAAAAAAAGGCCACTTTCATTGTAATTCATTGACTTGTTCAAAACTGCAGGCAAAGAAAAGGGCCAGACATTAATAGCCGCAGATGCCCTCATGAAGGGAGGGTCTATGTCGGCATTATGGCCTTTGTTCGCACTCACTTCAACTGTTTAAAAGGAGGGTTAACTCAATCCATCAAATTGTCCGAAATCGTGAGGAAATTTCAAAAACCATATGGCCTCCAAACGTTTGCGTCCTTTTTGTGCGGTGGGACACACTTGTCTCAGTATTGCAGGCAGCGGGGGGCCGCCCAGCGCCTTTGTGGCTCGGCACATCGGGGAACGCTGCTCATTTGTCCCCACTTTTCATGCTTTACGCTCAAAATTACGGCCCGGACCCGCAGAACAAAAAAGCCCCATAAAAGCCGGCAGAAACTGGGCCAAAACTTTGTGTTTTTGTGGCATCCTCGTCTTTATTTGCCGGGGCCAGATTTGTGTTTCTCACATAAATTTTTGGCCCGAATGGAGAAACACGTCTGAGGGTCAAGAAGCCACGATACGCATTTAAGACGTGAAAGGACATGAGAGATTCCGGACCACAATATGTTTAGAGCGTCCCTGTAGAAAAGGACACAAAGGGATTAAATAGTGCAGTATAATACATTTAAATAGACGCGTTTGATGGCTTTAACACGCCCGAGCGGCGTGTCGTATAGCACGCGGTTTTTATTAGTCTGCATTCGAAAAAATATAAAAATGCTTAGTTAAGAATTACAACGTAAGGAAATATTCAGGAAAAAAAGCCATTTTATTCCCATTGTTGCCTATATACATTGCAGTCTGTGCATTAATTGGGTTTCAAATCCTGAATTTTAGAAAGGCACTTACAGGTGTTCAAATCATAACAAACGGTATCCAAACAAATTAACCCCCCCCCCCCCCCCGCCAAAAGCCTTAAATTCACCGCAATAAAAAGTCGTTTTGTTTTTTTTAACCAGCAAATAAAATGCATCATCGTAGGAAAAAAGTCCCAGTCTTCATGCACTGCGGCACAAGGTGAAAAGAGGAGGCGAGCCTGCATTGGCTCACAAAACAAAACGTTTAAATTAAAAATAAACGAACGTAA
Source organism: Syngnathus scovelli (assembly GCF_024217435.2). Taxonomy (NCBI): domain Eukaryota; kingdom Metazoa; phylum Chordata; class Actinopteri; order Syngnathiformes; family Syngnathidae; genus Syngnathus; species Syngnathus scovelli. The sequence continues at coordinate 10,443,929 of NC_090851.1, read as the reverse complement.
AATAAATAGAATCGGAATCACAAATCAAATCACGCATTTGCATGCAAAACATAATTGGGTGAGGACCTCTGAAAAATAATGTAACAAACAGGTGTGCGCGTGCGCCTGTGTATGTATGTTGGTGGTGGGGAAACAGTTATAATAATAATAATAATAATAATAATAATAATAATAATAATAATAATTTACACGTGTCATTTTTGACCATATTGCTCTGATTGCAAAGACTGTTACATCGTAAATTACAACTGCATATTTCTTTTTGTTGTGTATCCATGCTTATATGCGCCCATACAAAAGTATAATTACATTTTGGTACATGTTCAGAAAAGTGGTACACAATATAAGCAGTACGTAATACAAGTAAATCCTCGACGCCGTTTGTGTCCATCGTCTTTTTTTTTTGATGAATTGTTTTTGGCACTTCCGCGCTGCAGCGCCGCACCATCAGTCATCCACGTCAATCTCCACGTCCTCGTCCTCCGAGCACTCTTTGCTCGTTGTGTGGTCTGAGAAAGGCGACAGCGGGGACCTCGTCACTTTCTGGCCGAGATCGTGCTCTTGCTGGCCTCCCCGCGTGGGGGAGTCGACTCGCGGATGGCCCAGCGTGCCGTTGGCGCATTTCTCCAGGTCGGCCAGCTTGGCCAGCTTGTCCAAGGGGACTTGGCCGATGGCCTTAGCCGACTCCACGTCCGCTTTCATCTCCTCCAGGTCCCGTTTTAGCTTGGCTCTGCGGTTCTGAAACCACGTGATGACTTGCGCGTTGGTCAGGCCGAGCTGTTGGGCGATCTGGTCCCGGTCGGCCGGGGACAAGTATTTCTGGTACAGAAAGCGCTTCTCCAGCTCGTAGATTTGATGGTTGGTGAAGGCCGTGCGGGACTTCCGGCGCTTCTTCGGCGTGGTTCTCTGGCCGAATAGGGTCATGCCGTCCCGGCCTGGAGGGGACAATGCACAGCGGTGAAAAAAAACCCCTCAATGGCTTATTTGGAAAATGGCACGCAGAAGCAGCACAAAAAGGGGCTTATAATGTACAGTATAGTGACCACTCATCTCACAATACTCAATTTTAATTGGCACTAATTTAAAAAGTACGGTTGCAGTTTGCAGTTTTTCACAGCTCGTGTACTAAAACGGTGACTACCAAAATCATTAAAACATGCAGTGCAATGCAAACAACCCCATAATTATTCCATAAATATATTTCAATACCGATCAAAACGAAGCCATTCGTTTGTATTACACTACAATGGTGATGCAGGTGTACCTAATGTTGTGACCGGTGAGTGTATATTAAATTTACGTGTAAGGCTCCAAACCATATTTGGGACCACAACAAGAATAAGCAAACAGACAAAAATTAAAAGTAGATGACTTCAAACACTTTGGGGATTTAACTTGTGTTTGTTGGCATGCACTGATACATTTGCAGATCGATGTCTCTGAATATTTTTTTACAAATTGCATAATTATTATCATTAGAACGTCATACCTTCTGCCGCCTGTAGCACGCTGACTTCCAGCCCCTTGAAGGTTTTGCTGGCCAGCTCCTCCAGGGCGCACAGCGGCGAGGTTTGGGTGAGCAGCGCACGGCTGGCCAGAGGCAGGCTGGAGGCGCGGTGCTTCTCGCTGGACGAGATGAGATGAGCCGTACCACAAATGGTGTAACTTCGCTTCACGGACGGCTTGTTGAGGATGTCCTCGATGCTGAAGGGGGTCAGCGGCTTATTGGAGTTGGCGGGGGGTGGCAAGTGGTCCAACGGGCTTCGCCTCCTGTTTTCCCCCGCATCACATTTGGCCACTTCTTTGGATGTCATCACTGGTGGTGAGTTGGGCTCGGTCAGGGTGGGGAAAATCAGCTCTTAAAACGAGTGAGGCTATTCAAGGGAGAAGGGTGCAAGAAGTCACATAACAGAGGAAGATTGGAGGTGGACAATCTTATTCCAAAACGGGATGCCTTCAAAGTGCGCCTCCGGAGTCCGGTGCAGCGAAAAGCCTCCCTGAAAATGGCGAGCTCCAAACACTTGACGATTACTAACAAGTTATCACTGACTGGTAGCTAATCAATTATTTCCAGTGGCACTTTCGCCCTCTTCCCTTTCACTCTTTGACTATGTTGCAGTCCAGCGCAGAGCTTTTTGCGACTGGGGGGGGGGTGTCCCATTAATTAGGATGCATGGCTGGAAGGAGGAGGAGCCCGCCGGAATTATCATGCGTTGTACTCATATCATCTTTGGTCTAATTTAGTCGTGTGGTGACTTACGAGGATAGCTTTGTGGAGTCAATAAGGGGGGAGGAGAGGGGAGAGAGGAGAGAAAAGGAGGAGGGGGCGGGGGGCAAACGGGAGAGAGGGAGAGAAATCACAATCCGTAGCCTATTTAAGCCTTTTTACGCATAAAAGTCCACTTTCAGATGGCGTCTTTTTGCATTCTTTCATTTTGTATTCAAGAGAGGTTGGATTATTCGACGGGCAAACACAGGTTTGTTTTAGCTGTCGCATTTAGTCACCAGGATGTTTCCCCCCCCCTCGATCAAAGCTGGATGATTCTTTCTTTTGTAAAGGTAAAGTCGAGCTGAGCCATATATCAGCTCTGATGATGTCTCCTCTGGGGCGCCAGAGAAGAGCAGCATGCGGCCCTCTCAGCATCACCAAAGCCCGCTCATAATTCAGGCAATGGGCTTCTTTTTTTCTAGACCTTTGCCTTCTTTTTTATTACTTGCAAGAAATACTTCATCTTCTCTCAAATGTCCCCGCGCCGCGTGCAGGTTTGGCATTTACGAAATGCAATTCAGAAATATAATTTTTCCTAATCAAAATTTTAAAAAAGCATGGCATCGTTTTATTTTTGCTCTAAATTTCTTGATTTAATTGTTAACATTTTGTTTATGTGTGCGATTTTTATTTTTTATCAACAGAAATACGGATGATTTTCTTTTTTAAAATACCAGTCTTTGTGTAAAGATTAGTTGTTATAGTCTTTGTTTACATTATTATTATTATTATGATCATTATTATTATTATTATTATTAATATTTATTATTATTATTATTATTATTATTATTATTATTATTATCGTTGTTATTATTAATTATTATTATTTTTATTATTAATGACATACCTTTAATTTTTTTTGTTAATTCCAGTATTGCTTATAGTAACTTGTCTAAATGCTAACAGTTGTTTATCTTATTTTCACAGAAAATAAATGAAGGCAAAAAGAAAACAAACTAAAATAACATTAATCTGCTTGGGTGAGAATAATTGAACCTGTCAGTTTTATTTGCTCCTGCAAGGGTTGAGGTTTAATTTCAGAGGTAACTGCTTATTTGGTAGAGACGTGACTTATTTTCTGTCGCTTCACCAAATGTGCTTATTTATGCACAAATGTGTTTAGGGAGATAACATAAAAGACAATACAGGTTTTATGACATATTGTTCAATTATTCAAACCTGATGTAAAATTATTTTTTTCATGATGCAAGTCTTGGAAAATTTAAATTGTAAAACCTATTAATAATATTGAATGAGAATACACACACACGCTCCTGCACGCACACACATACACACATACACACACACACACACACTACATATATATATATATATATATATATATATATATATATATATATATATATATATATATATATATATATATATATATATATATATATATATATATATATATATGTTAAGTGACCCTAATTGACATGTTTTCAGTTAAAGGTGATGTTTGTCATCGAATATGTTTGTAGCATTTTCCAGTGCTTCTGTAGTCTGCACAGCCTCTCCCCTTTCACCTCTTCCCAACCAGGTGTTGATTTAGGCCGTCCACACTATAGTCTGTTAGCTCCAAGCTCCATCCTCCTATGTGTTAGTGACCTCATGCAAGGAGACGCAGCACCCACTGCAGGCTTAGGCGGCTGTTAGTTGACAGCTGCAGGGGAACAATCCACATTGTAGCCATTTTGTGGGACCCCAAAGTTGGGTGTCGGATCGCCACTCTCCCAAAGGCCCCTTAACTCCCACCACACCATATATAGATAGCAAGAAATAGAGACAGAGTGATACTCAGCTTGTGACTCTGTATAAAACATGTACTGTATAAATCACATGTCATTACCAGAGGGTCACTCTCTGAGGCGCACCATTGGGCGCTTTCTTCGCAAGGGCCAGTGTGATTGGAGGAGGGTGGATTTATCTGGCAGCCGGGTCTGTGGAGAGGCGGCCATATTTTATGTGACTGGAGATGTAATAACAGGCCCCTAACAAATCCCTGACGGCCCGCCTTATCCTGCCTTGCAGTACAGTGGCAGTGCTGCCGGAATCGCAGAACAAGAGTCCTATCAACGTAAGAGCACTGCACCGCTCAGCACACATTTTGTCTTTGCTGGACCTTTACAGCGGCCTTGTCCAAGGTCAATTCACTCAAATCCCCAATGGTGTCTAGACATGCAGGTGCTTATTTTTCTCCTCCAGCACATTTGTGCCAAGCATGATCATATTGGCAACATTACAGTTTTATTTTCTGCAATTTTAACAAGTACATGCAACCGAGAAAACAAATCTAATCCTGTTATGTAGTCTAAGCACTGTATTCTTTCGAATATTATATAGGAATAGCAATAAATGGACTATAATGATCAAACATATATTGTAATCTATCTATCTATCTATCTATCTATCTATCTATCTATCTATCTATCTATCTATCTATCTATCTATCTATCTATCTATCTATCTATCTATCTATCTATCTATCTATCTATCTATCTATCTATCTATCTATCTATCTATCTATCTATCTATCTATCTATCTATCTATCTATCTATCTATCCATCCATCCATCCATCCATCCATCCATCCATCCATCCATCCATCCATCCATCTATCTATCTATCGACGTAATTATTAATATAACTGAGACAACTGATATTGTCTAGTACGTATTTCAGTATTACATATATACGTATATATATATACATATATATGTATGTATATATATATATTTTTTTTTCTTTTTTTTTCTAATACTGAAATACGTACTAGACAATATCAGTTGTCTCAGTCATATTAATTTTTATTAATTATTTGGGGGGAACAAGCAAAAATACAAAAAAAACTCAACAAACAAGCCTCAATTCAACTTTTGTGGATTACCATGAGGTAGAGATTCTCAACAGAAATAAAGGGAAAAAATTCAAAATTATTTTGCAAACACGTGCTATTTTTTCATCGATATTGTATATTAATATTGTAAATTAAAAAACAACAAAAGGGAATTATGCTACTAGGGTAATGATATATGTATATCTTGCATCCTCTACTTAAAGATTGTTTCACTAAACGAATTCATTGTAATCAGACATGAAAATGATCTGGTATCTTTCCAAAGCCTTGAAAAGCGTCTGAATGGATAAACGGGGACATAAAATGCAGCTGAACACAACAGTCAATAAATTACAAGTCAAGACATTTCCCCCCAATGTAAAGCAAAGCACAAACAGGTGCACAGACTCCCAAGAAATACAAGAAGCACAGACGTTGCCCCATGGGGAGTGCATAATGCACTGTTACTCCCTCTTTAAAGAAACCTTTTCATGGCTCTCTGGATGGAGGACAAAGTCTCTGTTGTAGATTTCGCTGTGATAGCTTCAGCCAATAGATATTTAACAATAATGTTTTGACGTGGCAAACAGAATGCGCATGAAGTATACACTGGTGGGTTATTTCTCTCTGTCATCCCTGCCAGGCAGTAACAGCATGTCTGACCAGACTGGTGTGGTTTGGGGCCTGCATGTAGTACACTGGTTTTCAGTGTAGCATGAATTAATTCGGAGAAAACATTCCTCCTGCAATTGTATGTGGCTATCAGTCAGAAATTTAAACGAGTTTGAAAATTGAATTACATACGATCTTTTAATTATTTTTGTCCTTGTTTGGGTTATATGACAACACAGTGAATGCTCGCTGATTCCTAGAGACTGATTCCTTCATTTGCCGGTACAATCCAAAGAGGCATTAAAAGACCTGCATCAAACCTTAATGGATAATAGTGCGATTTCTAATTAGGTATAAACTTACGATGTTTATAATTGCAATTGTAGTTTGCACTGATGGAGAACACCATTGCACACAAGAGATGTTTGTAACGTTTTGGCATTTAGAAAGGAGCGGCACAAAATAGAAACACTCAAAATGATGCAGTGCAGTTCAACACAGATTAATTTAATTCCACTTATTATTTTAAGCTTTGTTGTTTTTGTAAACGCAAAGTTTGATACTCCACTTTACAATGAGGCCATCCTATTCAGCTGACTATCAATTCATTATTACCTTGCTAACTGTTTTAATAAGTATTAATAAATTATATAATATTAAAATAATAAAAGTATGAATAAATTATTACATATAAGAGTATCAAAAGTGACATTTTAAAATTTGCTCTGCTTGAGAAATGGTTTGTAATGATTCAATGTCACACTTTACAGTAAGGTTCTCTCTTTTCTAGTTGCTTAAATTTGTTTTCCACTTGCTAAAATATGAGGCAACAAAAATTGTTGGTAAACGAACAAAGGTCTTTAATTATTTATTAATTATTCAAAATTTGTCTGTTATGTCATCATAGCCTTACAAAAATTCTATTCAGGGTACCCTTATTATGAAGTGGTACCCAATGTTTGATAGCGCTCTTACTCTGGATCTCATGAGATTCTGATGTACCTAATAATGTGACTAGTAAGTATAGATTCAATTTCCTTATTTAGTTTTGTACATCTGAGAATTGCACTATTTGATTGCTATCCCGCCGCAGCAGCAGCATGAGCATCAGCAGCAGCAAGAGCAGCATGAGCAGTGCACCATTTCAATGTTTTTTCTTTCTCATCTGCACTTCGCCATAAAACACAGTAAGCTGTAGTGCTGAAGGATTGTGTTATTTGGGATGGCCTGGATGGTAAAGATTATTCACTGCCTTTGCTAGTAAAAACTGCCAGAGGAGAACTGGGAAGAATTATGACAGCAATCCTTCAGTTTTCGTTTGCGCAGCCTTTTTTTTTCTTTCTTTTTTTATTTATTTGATGCAAAGACTTACAAAGCAGTATAAACATGCCTTGAGGTGAAAAGCAGAAAAACTAATTTGCTGTATTAATAGAATGAAAATTAGTGTTGTATTTTCTAGATACAACTATTCTGTTTATGTGTCTGCATTAGTGTTCGCCATTGTTACCTGCAGCACCTGTTGTATTAAACATGGCCTCTTTTTTCCCACAATAAACAGTACAAATATGCATCTTTGAACAAAATTGCAGTCGCTGTAAAGATGATTTCCGCCCCAAAAGGGCCACTCTAATTACGTACATGAAGTAGGATTGCTTTGAGATCATTCAATGCCCATTTGGGCTTTTCCAATATGGCCGCATGGGAACAAACGTTGAGAGGTCAGCTGTTCTTTCAGTGGGGGCTGGATTTTTTTTTGTCCTGCTTCGCCCATCACTTGCTGTTGCTCATTTTCTCCACCCTTTGACACTTGTGCTCCCCTTGTTTCTCTTTCACTCACACACACACATAAATACAAACAAACACCAAGAGGTGGCCTCTGTCTTTCAATTAGCCTCTTACAAGGCTGGCGTCTGGCGAGTTGGGCCCACAGCAGATGCTGCTGCGGAATGGCCGTTCATCTACAGCCTGAAGACTGTATTGAATAGTCATTAGGGTGGAGCTGAGTATTCATGAGAAGAGCCTTTGTGTGGATGGAGATGCTGCTGCTGACATCTGTATTTTGTTCCTCTCTGTGGGCCTCACATCTTGAAAAAAGGCAATAACAAATGATTCGCACGGACTATCTGATCAGTGTAGCCACCTTTGCATTCAGCAATGGCGAATGCGAGTTGCACAGCTGAAAAGAGATGGTGGAAGAAGGCCACCCAATGGGAAGAGGAGCCACGAGCCAGACTGTCGCATTTGTGTATGATTTGTCGGCTCTCAGTGGGTCCGATTATGAAGCACCTGGCAACCCTGCGCAGAGGAATATGGTGGCTGCCATGACCATACAGCAACACTCACACAACCATATGCCCCCATTGTCATTCCAATCAGTTGGGACAACATTCACTTTCCCCTCCTTTCATGAAACACTATCAATACAAACCCCATGTGGAGGGCCTTGGGTCAAGAGGGACACTCTCTACAAAGTGGTTGATGACACACACACACACGCACACGCGCACGCACGCACATACGCACACACACGGAACTGCCTCCCTCGGGTCCTCCTCCCCCTTTTTGTGGAACCCCCGTAGGCTGGACTGAGGAAATGTGAATTAGCTTCATCAATGCAGAGGTTAACATTGCGCAAAGATGATGTTGACCTCTCGTTGTATTCGAGGTTTGATGTCTTTCTTAGGGCCAAATGCTTATGAATAAAAATGGCAAGGGGAGAGGTTGACAAAGGGATTTGTCTGACTAATACCAAAGGAAACCCCCTCAGGGAAAGCCTGGTTAAGCCCACCACAATTGAACCACCCCCCCTGCAGTATTATCAATCACTGCATGGCTCACACCGTGCTGTTATTGTTTTTGCCATAATCGTGTCAAGACAGCCTTCATTTGTCTCTAATGAAGTGTTTGCATCCATCATGCTAATCTAGTGACAACATAAATATTACAGCCTTAAATAGTCGGTCGAAGGAACAGTGTATTTATAGTTTTGGCTGTAGTTATGTCTTTCTTATAGAGAGATTCTGGGTTTGAATCTAAAATCATCTGGATCAAAATACATTTTTAAGTCAAGTAATATCCGACTTCTGTATCAAAATACATTTTTAAGTCAAGTAATATCCTATTTTTAAAATTATTTTATACAACCACTTGTCGAAATTGCAGATTTAATAAACCATGTTTTTTAGTCTTCCAAAACAACATGCATGTAAAATGAAAACTCCAAATTGTCCATTGGCGTGAATGTGAGTGTGAATGGTTGTATGTGCCCTGTGCTTAACTAGCAAAAAAGTGAGTTGAGTTGGACACATTCAGCCTAACAGTGGCCCTAATCAAGATAAATCATAAATGTAGAAAATGTATGGATGGATGTTTATTATTGCGAGATCCTCGCAGTGCATCATACAGAAAATTGATGCCACTCTTGTAATTCATTGGTGAATTCACCCATTTCAAACATGATTTTTTTATGGAAAAGTGGGAAAAACTGCATCAGGTTATCACATCTTAATCTTGTGTAACCGATGAGCATATTTTTTTTCTGTGATCGGAACAGATTTTGCACGTGCACCTAATGAAAGATCCAGTCCTATACTAGTTCGAATAACAACCCAATTCAGCGACGGGCACGGCTGACTCAATAGAATCAGCATTAATTTTATTGCCGATTCAAAAAGGATTTGATGGCATCATCCATAATCGTGTCTGTAGTAATGACCATTGGTGATAACATAAACAAACGAAAACCTCAGGCTAGAAGGCTGAGTTGGGCTCTCAACCTTTAACCTTGAAATAATTGAAAAGCATTTCCACATTTCTATGAAGAGCAGACTGGTAGCTTTTGATCCATGGAAATTCTAATGTTACACTGACATAAAACCAACATGAAAACATTCAACATTAAGTTCCTTTTTGTGATTGCCGTTTTGCATTCCATTATTTTTTTCACCTTTAAGTGGAAACACCTAAAATGAAATACTTTGCTCTACACAGATAATATGATCTCCCTGGCGTTATTGTTTCATTTTTTTTTTTTTAGTGTCTTGTTACATACAGTATGATACACTCCCTCCAAAGAACCTTCTTCCCAGTATATCACATGGTTATTGTAGGTAATTAAGACCAAAACATGGTATTACACAGCGCCTGTTGTGCATAAGCAAAATTGACCATTTTAATTGCAAAAGATCTATTTGCTTGGACTTTATCTAGCATGAAAAATGAAATTATTGCTCTTAATACTGAGGTAGGTGGAAGTCCATAGAAAATAACACAGCCATTCATTATACTAACAGTCCTTTTTAAAATTGAATGGTAATGAGACACAACAGCTATTTACTTTGCTTTAATGCTGGTAGCTAGAAAAGACCCCCTTCCCCCCAGTACAAATACCCCACTGCTGCCCCAAGCCTTTTAAATCTCCTGACTTGTTACACCGCAAAAGATCTCCCTGCATTAATAATGTAAGAGATACAATTGTAGTGCGAATATATTCACCTCATGCTGATTATCTATTTATCTGATCATCTGTTTGTCTGTGCTTCTGTTGTCGTCTTTTTTTTATTTTTTCAAATATTGCAGAAAAAGCAGTGACATCATCAGTCAGCCATCATTTTCAGTATCATCCTTGCTCATCGTGTCTTTCTAAGGCTTCTGTGTTTTGTTTTTTTTTCTTCACAGCAAGCGCAATAAGCTAAGCGTCTCCCTCTCTCCAATGGAAGAGTATGGCCTGGAGGAGGATGGCCGCTATTCATCCACATCTCTGCCTGTTCCTGCCGTTTAAGCCCGAGCAGGCTCGACTAATGCCCCTTCCTCACTCCTCTGTCGCGTGGCTTTATAGGCTTTGTTCCAGGCGCCTCCTTTACTTCCCTAGCAATCCATCTTTTTCATATTTTCACCTCCTAATTCTCTCCATTCTTCCGTCTCTTCCCCCTCATGCCATTGTGACACCCGCTTTTTTGTTTGTTTTCTGCTAGCCCCCTTTCCTTTCATTTCCCTCTTTTACCCTTCCTGTCCCTCTTTAGCAATTCCTCCTGCCATCCCCTTTGGAAAAGCGCCTTAGACGAGAAGTCGGTGGCGTTGAGCCGAGGAGGACACACTCCACTTAGATAAATATCCCCATCGCTCTGAGCAGCGCCAGGGAGATTTATTCTTCCGCCGAGCTGGCAGAAAATTGACTTGTTTCATGGGGGCAGGCTAGTGACGCATTGCTATGAGAGGCAAAGAGGCAGGAGGGAGAGAGGAAAGGGGAGATAAAGAATGATAAAGAGCTGACGGAGAGCGGGAAGGAGGGAATGCAAGAGAAACGAGTGGAAAGGGCAGAAAGAGTAAAGCGATTTAGGGAGTGCGGTGGGAGAAAAACGATAAAAAGAGATGCACGAGAGTGATGTCCCTCCCCTTGTACCAGAGGATAAAGCCAGTGGGGTGGTGAAACAGTGATGAGGGAAATTGTACAGTTGACATTTATATAAGAGGATATTGATGAAGCAGAGACAATAGCAGACTCAATCCACTCCTCCTCATCCCCTTTTGCCTTTTCGTTCTTGTTTACTACGTCTCGCTCTTCTTCTCCTTCAACTCTCTCTGTCTTTGCACTGACGTAGTGTACTTATTGACCACTATATCCTCATTGGGAGAGAGGGGCCACAACCTTGGGTGACTTAGGACCATAACCGCCCATGCATCAACGTGATAATCTCTTATCTTCCGCTTCCCGCGCCGCATATGTGCTGCAGCTGCATCGTCCCTCAACAAACTACTACAGTGTTCCCAGTGCTTCATATTGCCTCCATGCTAACACAGCAAAGAGCGAGGAGACTTATGCTACCTCCCCTCGGCTTTTCCGAAGGGGTGCGGTGAATGAAGGTGTATGAGGGGGTGTATTTGTGTGCGTGTGCTCAATGTGTATGAGTGTATGTGCTCTGGGAGCGATGGGGCGTGCAAGATTTCTGCTTGTATCAGCACCTGAGCTGCATCGAGAGGGAAGTATACAGTGGAGAAAGATGGGGGGAGTGTATGCCTGTATTAGACAGAGAGAGAGAGAGAGAGAGAGAGAGAGAGAGAGAGAGAGGTTCGAGACAGGCTAATAGGAAGCAGAATATAATTTAGTCGCACCAAAGCTCAAGGCTCATGTCAACCCCGGGTATAGACCCAGGATGATAATTTGAATTGGGAATTAAGTCACCAATCAATGGTTCTTCCCATGCTGATTCAGTTGTTTATCAAAAGAGGAGCGCACAATCATTTGTGTGTGGGTGCATGATCGCACATGCGTTGTACTGGGTACGCCACATTAAGACCCAAAATACCAAATAACCTTCTCAAGGGCCATAAACAAGGAGTCTAAATTAAAACAAGAATCTGTAACTCTTATATGATTTCAGTGTGTTCTTTTTTTCTGTTGGTTTGGCTTATTTCTTGAAATTATATTCTTAAAAAAACTATGACCTCATTTGGGCAAACAGTCTTACAGTTCTACGCATGCAATCAGCATTACAAACTGTTGACATATTCTTCAAACAAAGGATCTTTTTCTCATAGGAGTCAGTACCACTAAAATTGCAAAGATTTAGATCATTTGATTTAGCGCTTCATTTAGCGCTTAACCCCAAAAAGAAAACTGGATGGTTCCGCAGAATACTATGGATCACCTGCAAAAGCTTGTATCGCTTCCAAAGCAGTTTACCCATGTGTCAAAACTATATTCCTTTCTCATATAAATAGTCATTGTCCCGAAAAGACATTGTCCCTTTGGCATTTAAAACTTAAAGAAAAAAAAAAAGACATTAAAAGTAATAAAAAATTTCTTATAAACCATTATTCCCTTTTAAATAACTGCCAAGAAATCATATCAGTTAAATGAGTTGATTTCAAATTGAAATTCCATGGGATTTGTTGTTACTGATCAAATTAAATTAAAATGGCCCATATAGTAGCTCAAATTTGGAAATCGTTCACACTTTTATATTATTGTCTCCAAGAACGAGTTAAGCATCCCAACTGTTCTATAGCCTTTCTCATAAATGGCATAAATTTTTCTGTCTTGGGTGTCAAATAAGAAATGTGTGGAGTGCTTGTGAACATTTTAATTTCATTATGAGCCGTTTATAGTTACCTTTAGAGGATGTAGTACGTTGTGTTTTGATAGCCAGCCCCTAACAATCACTCATAACGTGTCTCAACTGTATAACACCCCTGAAGAAACAATTTAAAAACACATTAGTTTAAAAAGACCTCAGGTTTTTCTTTCGTGTGTGTGTGTGTGTGTGTGTGTAGCGGTGTGTGTGTGTAGCAGTGTGTAATTGCCACATCAAGGTCTATTTGGTCTTGCAGAGTCTTGGCAAATGTGAGTGGCAGCCGTGTTGAGAGGCAGCATGACCGTAACTCAATCAGAGCTCAAGTCGTGACACCTTAACCCTGTGTGGCAGGAAACGGACTGACTCCAGCACTAAATTAATGCCTCCACTAACGGCCGTGACCGCACGACGCTCATATCCCACTTCAAGGAAAAAAAAAACACTGCTAGTGCATTACATGTAAGAGATAAGCCTGTTTTTGGTGATTCATGGCAAATTGTGTGCTTTGAATGACAAGTTCACAGGTTACCGGCTCTCAGATTACAGGTTCATCAATGGAATTAATGATGGTTCGCCAGCAGATGGATTAAGAGAGTATCTGATTTCCCTGCAGCCATGCTCTGCAACAAGTTCTTTTGAAACACTGTGTAGTATATGTGATTATTTCAAGTGACCTGAAAGTGGAAAAAACAACAACATGAGCCTTAGTTATGGGTTTTTTTAGCCTAAAAGGTGGCCTTAGGTTAGGTCGGTAACACTTGTAGATGTTTGGATAAGGGAATTGAGCTAATCTTATTATGTGGAGTTCATCACTGTCTAAATTTCAGAATCTGGCTGTGTTTCAACAGCTGTTCACAGGAGCCACACAGCTTGTTGCTCTGCTCGGAAACACCTGCATAGTGTGTATGTGTGCACAAGTGCATGTATATTTAAGACCTAGAATACTAATCTTATTTTCTTCATGTCCGACATAAAGGTTTTAATGCAAAGGGTTTCCTTATATATGCACACCTACTATGTCAGAAGAAATTTAAAACCACAGAAACGTTCTCAGGATCATTCTGAAGCACACCCCGAGTGAAACAAAGATTGCAATAATGCAAAAGTTGCATGTAAAAATAGATAATACAGCCTTGACGTGATTACATCTGGTAGAACAGGTGCAGGAGCAGCCAATTCTGAATATCTTCTCCCTCTGAGTCCAAAATCGTGACAGGGGACAAGGTCATTCCGAAAATGTTGATCCCGCTCGTAAACTCCAAGGTGCCGCAGATAAAAAGAAAATGTAAGAAATTCACGTATGGAAGCGATGGAGAAGTCTGGAATGTGGTGTCATTGACTTCTGGGTGCTATTTTGGTCCACTGTCACTTTTTAGTGGATGGCTATAGAATGATTGTGCATGCAATGTTTTGAATTGGATTACACGCCGCAGCATCATTGAGGAAATGCTGAGAAATGTGAAACGGCGCAAGCGTGCAATCTCATGAACATAACTCCTCACCAATATGTTTATTATGCAGACCTGTTTGGGAGAGGGCTTAGTACCAGGTCAGAGGTTACAGCGCTGGGATTTCATGGCTTGCACAAAGATCGGCTCACTTGTGACAGAGCGTGCCCTCGGAGAGGTGCAAACCAAACTCAACCTCGCACTAGACAAACAAAGAGCAAACAACATGGAGAGAGAAAAAAAATCAATGTCAATTTAGAATTGATAAAACAAAGCTTAGAAGTGACAATTAAGCGCACACATAAAATAGATGCCGGATCAAAATTTGTATATTTATTATTATATATATATATATATATATATATATATATATATATATATATATATATATATATATATATATTGTATTATTTTCATATTTAATTGGTAATGTTTACATTACCCGAGTGTTTTGTTAAGAGAATCATTAAAGTTACGCTAGTTTGTTAGCTGCTAATATCTATCCATTGAAGCATATACCATACACACAGTTGTTTGCATATCATTGCACAATGTTGTTTTAGTTTTGGCCCAAACCCAAATCGTCTGCCTGAATTGATGGTGGCAGCTAACATGCTAACATACCTTAATTGATATTTGTTACTGAACTTCAAAATAAATCCAATTTAGTCCTGTGGTCCTTTTTATTTATCAAGTCTTTTTCTATTATGAGTTTGAAATTGAAATCTGAATATGAAATATGTAAATTATTTTTTGAAATCAAGTGACAACATAATCAGTCACTTATGTTAGTTTTTGGGTGTGTCAACTGAAAATGCAAATAATGAATAGCAAACGGATTGCAGAAAGCATGCGCTTTCTTACTGTATTTAAAAAATACAGCAACCATAAAGCGTCTGGCAGTGAACAAAATAAATTTACAGACATATTCACTTCCTATCACAACCAACCTCCAGATTTACATCTTTTTGTTTTAGCTGTCCATTTGTCTGCTGGTAAACATAATATATTAGTATAAATTCCAAACGGAAGCCTGATGCGTGCAATAGATTTTTCTTCTGAGTCCACCAACAGTAATGCCCCTCTTCACTACAATTCAGCGGAATAAATCTGTGTTTTGCTCTTTTTGCCTTGAATCATTGGGATATTGAATTACTCCCCTGCTTGCACACATAGAGGCATTGTGCATTACATTGACTGATAAGCTGTCAGCGGCAGTTTAACTTAGAGACATTCAAAGGGTAATACAACGGTTGAGGATAAACTAACCGCAGTGCCCCCTTAGAGAAAGCCATGACGCTGTCACCATGAAAAATATGACGGGGGCATTTCATATACCATGCTGCATCTGGCATCAGAAAATAAAGGAAAACACCTCCGAACAACGTTTAGTTTATGGCGCTTTTCATAATGGGCGACAGTTTTACCGTTGAACATGAGGGAATGCTTGAATCACAGCACCAAAGGAGGAGAAAAGCATAGATGCGCTGGCTCTTCTGTGGTGATTCTCATTTCTTTTCCAAATTGCAAAATATAAATATGTAAGTTATTAATAAAAACACAACGCATTTGGTTTTATTGTTGCGCTGGTATATTTTGAGCGTGCGCCCTGTGACTTGAGCTGGATCGGTCTTTTGTTTTCCCTCGTCATACCGTATTAGGAGCAGCTAAAGGGGCTTTTCATGCTACAATCTGGGAACAACCATTAACACTTGGAGCCGAACCAATGGGAGCCATCAGTCTCTCAATCGTCTTAGCTGGCATGAGCGCCGGTCGATCCATCATGGCGTGTTTGGCGGCACTGAGGCTTGTGGATCTGAATGCCACATTGCTTCAGGGTGGTCTGTCCAATTCAACATCTGCATGTGAGACTCTGACTGGAGCAGCTGTATGTGCGTGTGTGTATGTACTGTATATAACAAATGTTTTCGGCCTTTAATTCTTGCTTGTATGGATTTGACGATTTCTGGTGTCTCACTCCAAAATCATGTAAATGTCGAACACCCACTGGCGAATGTTTATAAAGCTTCACTGATGTGAAACTACTGCATACCAATCAATAAAAATATTATATTTATGTGTGATATTTTATGTGCATTCAAATGTTCATAATTATGATTGGACCTTTCATGAAAAGTATTCATGCTGATGTTGTGATTTTGTTTTTATACATTGCTATGAGTAATTAAACAATTATCACCGGACAGAATGAAATTTTAGATCTATAAATGGAACGAAATAAAGAATAAAATGGATTTTTTTTCATTCCCACAATGAGGACCTTCAGTTTAATTTCAGTTACAGCAGCCACATAAGAGGCATAAGTACGTACATATTTCCAACATTAGGCAGTAGTAGTAGTAGTAGTAGTAGTAGTGATGTGGTCATTGTAGCAATGGCATCTTTTTTTATATATATAATTGTACTAACATTGTCATTTGCCCAACAAAGGATCCCAGCTAATGGTGACCATAAGATTAGAAATTTGCACAATAATGTGTGCTTGAATCTTTAATTTATGAGCCTCCACTTATTGTTTATCGACAATAGTTTGTTAGGGATTTACAAATCGCTCATATTCACATTAATAACCGATTCATAAACAATTGATAAAACTGCTTTGTAAAGGGAATGAAAATGTAATCTCTTAAATATTGTAATAAAGTAAGAATGTGGTATCTTTTAAATCCGGGGCCCTAGCGTGACAAAGCACCACCTAAAACTAAAGTAATAAAAACGTGATATAGCCGAGGACTGCCACTGAGTGAGCGGACATAAACAAGACAGATGTCCATCCCCTTGAATATAACACAAAGACCGAGCAGGAGAAAATAAAACACCTCATTGTAATGAAATGCATTTACTGTCTGGAAATCAGGCGGCGCAAATGTCAAAAGAGTGGCAGAACGAGGCGGCCTGATATCCAATCCATTTCCTGTGAAAGTGGCGGTGTAGAGGACATCAAAGAGAGTTAGAGGGGATTTAGTGAAAGCTGTTGGGGTGGCAAGGCAGTGAAAAATGGCACATTTGGTTCCTCGCTACACCCCCTAGGCATTGTGCCTTTGGAATAATTAGAGCCTAATTCCGTCTAATTAACGAACTCAATTACTCCTGAAGAAAGCTCATCAAAAAGATGGCGGGAATGCAGATAAAGAAATGCTTGGGTTTTTTCTTTAATTAATGAACTGAGTTGAATAACAGCCATGGAATTATACATTTCCCCAAATGTGTATGAATTGCAAATTGGACCTCTGTATTTTCTATATTTTTGTAATTTTCCAAGACGGCGGCAGTTGCTGTCAAGTAGCTTTAGAAAAAGTCAAAGTGCCGATGCAGCACTAACAAATGACTTAGGATTACCATCTTTAGTACATGCGGAGGTTCTAACAAAGAGAGGTGAATTAATATGCCGTCTGTGCACTGGTGCTCCCATCGGCCACGCGATTCTGATCCTACCCGAGCCAATAAACTGAGCACCAGCGTGAACTTTATGGAGCACCTTTTTTGCTTTGTTTTTTTTCCAATTCCTGAGCAAGTGGTTGTGTGTCAGTTGCGTATTTCACAGCCTTGAGACGTTGATACAAGTCTTGTTAAACTACTCAGCTGAGATAGCGCCCTTCATACACACGGGTGTCCGGGGGTTGAAAACTTTTTATGTGTTTTCAGGGCCCACTGTGCATGTGTGTGTGTGTGTGTGTGTGTGTTTGTCTGTGTGTGTGTTTGTGCGTGCTGTGCTCAGCAGCTTTAAAGGCCCAAGGGTCGGCTAAGCTAACTCACTAGCTCAGCAGTCTTTAGCTCAGCTACTCAACACATTCGCTGAGGTACAAGGAAACAAATTTAAAGGCCCGATATAATCGCCCATATGTACACCGGGAGAGTCACGCATAAAACACAAGGCATTCAAGGCCAACTGAAAAATTGAAATGCATATATGTACAGTACTGTGTAATAAGGTTAGTTATTATAGCTACTTCAATATAAGTGGATGAATTAATATACAGTAATAACGCTCAAATAATAAAATGTGTTGTTATGGTTTCCGTAGTTTTAACTGCAACTTTTTACCTTCTCAGTACAACTGTTTTTGAAAGTAACAGTGCTTGAAAGTAAGAGATCTTACTTTTAATTTTCCACACAAATTAGTATAGCATTATAAAACATCATTAGAATGTTTTGACTATTACATGTGTTTAAATAATGTCTAAACCACAGCAAAATGTATTTTTATTTTTATTGTATGACCATTTACAAAAAGGTAATTGATTCAGTGATTAATTATTAATACTCTTCCTAAAGGAACTACACAACAAAACACATTCAGTGAGTAATAAATAACAACCATAATAAAAGGGACATTTTGGTAGTGGATGTACTCTTTATATATGTTTCGTATTTGTCATCACTTATTCGTGACTAATGTGAATACTAGTCAAATGAATCCTTATTAGTAACAATTCCTCTTTAGTTTTTCCCATTTCCTGTCTCCAAATTTAGAAGACATGTCTTGAGGGGATTCTGCCTTTCACTCAAGTCTGTTAAATGTTCTTTCTTATTATCCTAACTAGCGCAATATCTTATGATGTGCCTTCTGGGATAAAGTCAAAAAGGAAATAAATGGGAAAGATCCGAGAGGCATTTTTATTAGGTTTGTTCATTTGTCATTAGATGTGCCATGACACGCCTTGTTTACATTTGGAATTGGGAAAAAGGAGTTTGAGATCATCCAATTAAAGTTGTAACCCTCCAGAGACCCAGTGCCCTTCCTCTCCTCAGATTATTGGGCAGCACCCACTGAGAAAAAGCATTTGAGTGCATTAACCGCAAATGAGTCCAACTTTGTTTTTTTCATTAAAGCGCCATTCTGAAGATGGTAAAATTGATAAGAGTCACCACCATGCGTTTGCAAATTTGCACTCCTAATTTGACATTTTTCATGTTTTCAGAGATTGGTGGGAGTAATTGAATACATTTATAAAAACAAAAAGAGATACTGTTACAGTTCAAGTCGTGTTATAAAAAAGACTTATGATAGCCTGCTATTTCAGCACTGTCTCCAATGATCATCGTTTAGGAGCACCTACTGTGTTTTTAATATCCTGTAAATCTAATTAAGAAGCAATACTGTGGTTTTGGGCTTGTGTGCAAACAAGCATTGGCACACTGTACCGATGCAGATGTTGAAATTGAAATTAGAATGAAAAAAAAAAAAACGAACAAAACAAACAATTCTGAGGCCTCGTAACTGTTTATATCAAGATGTTAAAATCAATAACAACAGTGTTTATTAGCTCTCCACTCGCTTTGTTCGAACGGCGGGGCTCATATCTCTTAACGTTCTGTGTGTTGTTTTAAAGTGGCTGAACAGGTACAGAGACAAACAATTTTTCCACCTAAATGCATCTAAAACAATACAGATGGCTGTTGTGTCCCATCTGTTAAAGAAATGGTGCGATCTCATTCCTGAGGGTTATTTCACTTTTAGACTGAATAGCATGTGGCAGGGCATAAACGGTATCCTAGCTTATAAAAGGCTTCACTGGTTTTACCATTTGTAATTAGCAAAAATAGACACCAGTAATCTGGCCTCTTGTAATAGCCTACAAGAAGTCATTAGTTCATCACATTAGTTTGTAAAGTTCAAAGATAACTCCGGACAATGTAAAGCTAGGAACACATAACTCTGACTGACAAGCTTTTGTTTTCTTTGGATTTTTTTCCCCCAAGTGTTGCTAAGATATATATTAGATTTGTTTGTTTCGGATTCCATTAAACTGCCAGTAACGACTAAATAGCTGTGTGCTGTTCGACCGTACAGTAATGTATACTTTAATGTATTCTGATACAGTTACTAGTTAATTGTAAAAAAAAAAAAAAACTATATATATATATATATATATATATATGTGTGTATATATACACAATCAGCATTATAATCCAAGATCTAGAATATAGTATTAAAGTAATGTAAATCGACTATTTTCAATTACATATTTTATTATATATTTGTCTGGTGTTTTTTTTTTTTTTTAACAAATATTTTTTGTTTTTTGGAATGGAAAATCAGAACACCAAGATGGCATGATAACCACTATTGCATTAATATGAACATTGAAACAAATTTTAACATTATCATTTGTATTAAAACAAAAACAGAGATGTCCAGGAAGCTCCATGAACATGGGAGTATGAAAAGTAGGTAAACCAGGGTCACCATGGCAAGGAGATAGCTCGTTTTCTCCTGATTACAAGCGAGCACACCATCACAATCCCAATGATGGATGTTAGGGGATGAAGAGATAAAATTGTTACATGCTGTTGCATTGCTAAAGGAAAGTCACCCTCACACACAGACACACACACAGACAAAAAAAGGGACAGGTTCCACTGGGGGCATCCATCTTATGGTAAGCACAGCTGAACCATTAACCTCATTAGTATAATGGTCACACTCGAGTGGAATGCAGCGCCATGCTTCATGATGGCAAATTGATGTTGATACACTACTAATGTTGCTTTGATAAATACAGGCACGAAGAGAGAAGGCACCTGAAACTGGACGTATCGCTATTAATGAAGAGTGTGTGGCTTTCAGAGGTCCGTGTTTCATCAGAAGACTCTGCCCCAAAATTTGAGGTTAGAATACAAGGTGACAACTGAGATAAAAAAAACAACAACAATACAAACATTTGAAAAGGGGGGCAATATGTACAACATAATACATTTCAGGGTGGTTTGGGTGAAAAAAACAACAAAGTTACTCAATGATGACCGAATTTGGCTCACCTGTTCACTGGGTTTAGTCATGTGACCTTAGCAAGCTGAGTGCAGAGGTGAAATACTTATAGAGTATGACAGGACTAACAACTCAGTTTATTGGCTGCAGCAAGAAGTTTTACATTGCCACTCGCTAAGCGCACCTAACTTGAGTATAGTGATTTCTCTGTGGTGTTTTCTTTTTATTTTCTGTCACAATGGCAAAAATGCCATAGTGTGTGGCATACGGGTGTGCTTACAACTGGACGAAGCACTCCATGCACATTTCATTGGTAAGAATACGATTATATATTTTGTGGTGCGTGGTAGCCAGAAGGGCTGTAATGCACCTAAAATAATTTGTTTGATATAAAAGAAACCAGTGAAGTGGCTGTTCTAGCGTTTGCACATTGAATGCACCGGCAAAGTGTGAGTTTTCTGCACCACTAATGCAGGCAGCAGCGGCATTACTTAGATAGATCAAATTCCTAAATCAAATTAACCCTAAATGTATTAGTAAAATAAACCCAACCCTAAATATATATATGAATTAATTAATATGAATTGAATAGTTAAAATCCACTTGTTTTAAACCATCAAAGGGTGCGGCCATTTTGCCACAAAGGACATCACAGTTGCAAGGTCTCAACCAATCATGGCTCAACTTCAGAAATCTGATGAGCCCCCTACGATCGATAAAAACGGGTGATGAGCCCCCTACGATCGATAAAAACGGGTGAATTTTGCTGCTTAACTCATATTCCACAAACACAATATTAATCAGAATGCCGTGTCTGGACTAGTGGGGGCACAAAGAACATTTTTGGGTTGACTTTTGAACAAGTTTATCTTGGGGCTGTCATATCATACTTCTGGACCACACTTTTTGAGAACTATCCTTAGATACTGCAGTCGTTTTTTTTTGTTACGAACCCCCATTTTAAAATAAATGTTTTCACTGGCTTCAAAACTAGTTATTCCCAAAATGAACTTTTTAAACTCTTTTGCACAAAATGACCAGTAAATCCCGTCAAACTATCAAAATTCATGGCTGCATTCTCAACCTTGTGTCACAAATGGAGTCAGGCTCACACTGGGAGTTGTTCAAAGCCAAGGAAAGACAACGTCCACGGTGCGCTGCTTGGCCCGTCTAGCATGACGGGTGGAGTGCGGCTCAGACTGCGACCCGCTGTCCTGCAGGCACCCTGTTAAAAATGTCACTGCAGGGAAGGAAATGGCCGCCCCTGGGCATCACGGCCCCCTTTTTTACACGGAGATAGAACACAAATTGCATCCTGGCAGTCACATTGGCGCTCCAAATGTTAGATATCAATATCATTTCCTCGGTGCAGTGGCCTCAGAGAATATAAATAAAGTATATGTTTATACATATAAATACATTCAGAGACGTGTCCGATAGGGTAGAAAAATGATAACGCAGTCAGGAGCCGTGTGTAGTGTGTGTTTATCCCTTTGGAGCGCAATGACCTCTATCCCTCCTGACATTTCCTTGCCGCCCATCCCCAGTCGACACCAGTGTGGCTAGTGTGTGTGTTTGTGCGTGCGTTAGTACTTTACAAGAAGCGAACAGAACATGGCCCCGAGAGGTACCCTTTTCAGCGAGAGCCATAAAATCCACCAGCTTCGGCAGCCTTTGGAATCATTCACGATGAAACATCGGTAGTTTGTATTAAGTGTTTTTGATAAATCACTTTTATGAGAAATGCTTGGAAAACAAACCAGGGATAAAACTGCAGTGGGCAACAGAGAGAGAATTGAAGGAGAAAGATGGCCCAGCCGCATTCGAAAAGACGTGTTCATTAGTCTTGCTTGCTAACATATGGCGCCAGGATGGAACAGATCTACTCATGTATCTTAAAGATCTTACTGGAATTAAGAGTAAAGGCAAAAACAATGAGGGAGCGCGAGGTGATAATATGAAGGGGGTGGAGTGGAAGTGGGTCGTTGTTGTACTGCTGCTCCTATTTGGCCCTTTTCCAAGGCTCCACTTTGGGTTATATCCCCGAAGCATTAGCATCACACATTCAAGCTGTTCCAACAGCCTGAGTGCTAACGGGCTAATGGGCTAATGGCTAATGAAAAGACTGCTTCATGGCTGCGTCTCACCAATAACACGCAAGAACAACAGGGACACAACGACCCAGAACTACAACCTGAGCGGTCATCATTTAATCTGCAGACAGACAATCAAATTTAGTTCACATCTGCAAAGCTAATTTTATCCATCAAAAGCAACGTAAACCTGCGCACTTGAGCCATGTGCTTGTTTAAACTCTCCTGCTGGTTTAATTACTCTCTAGTTGTAAGAACAACTTGCAAAAAACACCTGTCCCTGTGTGAGAGAGGAAATTCAGTTATCTTATTGTGGTGATTTGTATTAATATTAATGTGTTTACTGGAGCACTGAACTGACATCTGGATTAAAATGTCAGACCATATCTACAATCGATTAGTTTGAGCAAGGTTAATGATGTCTTGATATTTCATGATAGACTGTGAGTCACAGCATGTGTTATTCAACTTCCGCGAAGATCTTTGATAGAAAATAATGCTTTAACATTGAGAGGAATAGTGTAAAGGATAATTATTTTTAAAATTGTGTGAGCACTAAAAGCATTATTTTCAGACACTTCTCAAATCAGGAATTAATATATTATACATACAGTCAAACGTATTGAATAAATATTTAGTTAAAACGACACAAATGTGGGGGAACTTTTGATTGACCCAGACTTTTTATTTATTCTCATATTATTCTAAAATGGATTTATTCTTTGGATGGAGAGGAATTTTAAAATATGAAAATATGACATAAAATAAGAAATGTCCAATTAAAAACTACAAATAAATAAATTAAATAAATACATAAATAAAAATGTGCATATCTGCTCATCATTGACGATGTAATTAAATGGGAGCAAAATATTGAAAGCTTAAAACAGTTACAGATGAAAAAAAAGAATATGCAAGGTTCACAAGGTCCTCTTCTACTTTTTGAGCACTGTTGGGGGTCTTTTAAATGAGGCATTGAGCACCCAAAACTGCACAGGAGCACAACAAGGTTTGCTTGTTTAACTTTAATACACATACTATATGTGTTTAAATTGGGTCTAATGGTACCATACTATACCTATAGTGTAATGCATGCAGCAGCACCAGGTGTAGCTGTATCTACTGTATATCCATATCTCTCGATCCAAAATGACTTGTCCAAAATTGTTGCAAACCAACCACCCAAGAAGTATGGACCGCTTAATGTCAGTGGTGTAAACTACTGCTATCTAGTGGTTCAATGATCCATTACACTGCAGTAATGTACTCCCACAAATGACCAGCGCTTGACCATTTCTCATTCACTTACTCTAAAGTTCTCTCTTTGTTTTATACTAAATAAAAGATCTTTGTCACCACTAAAATTGAAGTAAATTCAGTTTCTAAATTTGTGATATGTCTTTACTTAATAGTATAATTAATGTATAAATAATATAATATTATTACGATCTCGTAAATATATAGTTTGGAATTTTAATTGCTCCCTTTCTGGTGCATCTCCATTGGTATGAGTATGACTCAGCAACATAATCACAAAGGACAAAGGCTGAGGTGAGATGACCCTGCATCAAAAGGTCAAGTCTTGGAATATCAAAGTGAAGAACGCTCCCATTTATATGTGGTTTTCCTTTTTTAATGAGGGGCACGAGTGATGATCCAATGCGTTAACAGATAATTGATTTAGCTGTAATTTCCGTCAGCACATTTGTCTGAGCATAACCGGTCTTCATTAAAAAAAAAAAAAAAAAAAAACGAATAATGTTAAAATGCGGTAAAGAAGTTCATGTAAAGATTCTGACACTGCTTAACTTATGTTTATACTTCAAGGACTGTTGAGACTTTTTATGTTACCTAAAACATTGCCTGTACCTTGATGGAATAAAGTTTTTTTGGGAGTAGACAGTTTGACCCAGGAACAGATATTTCAATTTTCATTTGAAAATTTTTTTCCAAATCCACCGCAGCACGTCTTTGTTACAGTCAGAGGTTGTGTGTTTGAATCTCTGGCCTTTCTATGTGGAGTTTGAATATTCTCCCTCATGCTTGCCAAGGTTTTGAACATGAAGCAAAAATTTAATAAAGGGTCACATCTAATATTTTAGATTCGAGGTATGTAAATAATTCATTCAACACAGCATGAAATATGTAACTTTGTATAACCTAATAATTTCTAAAGGTCAACCAAACCATTTATTTCAGTAAAATATAAAATTTATAAAGTTTGCTTATGAACAGACCTTAGTTCACTGTGACTAGTGACAAAAAAAAAAAAGACAGTCGAGAATTAACAGAAATTTTTTCCACGAATTAAAACACTATGTAAAAAAGTATTTTGTTCGCACTATATTTTGGATTGGTGGCGCAGTGGGTGACTCATTAGCATATCTCCTAGTTCAACTTTAAAAATTCCTGAAATTTTGCAACCCCAATTTTCATGGAGAAAAATTTTCACTGCCTCTGCCATCTGACATCCAGCAACCCCAACACGTCCATCCGCAATGACGTCTCCATTGTGGCCCCATTCGCCCGCCTCCCGTGCTGCTCTCTAACTGAAGTGTGGCAAGGATGAGTGATGAGCCAGTGTTTGGGTTAACGACAGGGATGGGGTGTTAAACCTGAAGTGTTTAATTAACCCCACAATGGGCCTGCCTGTCAGCCTGCGCCCATTCTCTCTTGATTGAGACTTCAGCTCACCCACTGGTTCGCACGCACACATGCACACACCCACACACAAAATCAGAAGCGTGCATACAAACTCACATGAACGCATTCAGACACGTACGGCCATTGAGACGCACACTTAATAGCAGGTGCACACACAAACACACGTGCACAATCGCACACACCAGCCCAGGAGGGGAGAGGACGAGGGGTGGGGAGTAAAGTGATAATGCTCCGCCACTAACGCAAGATTGCTTTTTCCCCCCTCTCCTTCTCTAAAGTCCATTTTCTGGGTCACTGCATTGCATTCATTACTGTCTTTGAAGACATTGGCCTGGGAAGGAATAATGCTTCTCTTTCACTGAGAGCGTCGAGAGTTGTGACTACCAGAGAGTTAGGACCAGAGGCCTAGGAGTAAGGAGAGGAGGGCGGTGACGCAGTAATATGTGACATCTTTATCTGATTTTAATTTCAGTCATAAATATTGAATGCTTTATTTGCTCATCTGCAGCTGCCTCCACTCAGGCGGCGTTTTGTCTTTTTCGGTTCCTGCTCATTCAGCACGCGCCATGTTTCTTGTGTTAGCTAGAGGGCAAACTAAAAAGCACTTTCCCATTTCCAAATGACTTCAGTTGAACGATATGCTCAACTCTGTGGCTCATTTGTAGGTTTAGCGATGAATTAGGGGAAATTTACAAGGAAGTCAATGCTGTTGTTACTTTTTGGAAATCAATAACCCTTAAAAGGACACTCGACAACATACTTTGACGCATTTCATTTTTTGCTTAAATAAAT
This sequence comes from Syngnathus scovelli, assembly GCF_024217435.2. Lineage (NCBI taxonomy): Eukaryota > Metazoa > Chordata > Actinopteri > Syngnathiformes > Syngnathidae > Syngnathus > Syngnathus scovelli. Next base: position 10,417,406 of record NC_090851.1, on the reverse strand, counting down.
TGTTGAATTCACTAAACATTCCCATAATAATCATATTTGAATGCCTGTTAGCATATTGTAACTCATTTTCAACAAGTGTGGTCTTGCTAATAGGCTAGCTCACTTCTATTTTGTTTTTACTCTGCTTTACACAAAAATCTCAAATTACTGATGGCAAATGAAATGCAGTGAGGGGAAACAAATAATAACAATTAAAGCAAGAATATTCTCAGAAAAACACTATTAAACATTCATACATGGAGGTGGGGGTTATTAACTATGGCAGCACAGAATGTCCATGGCGACAATGAGATTGTGTTGTTTTGCAGATCCGATCAATGACATCATTTATCGATCTGCAAATTATGACATTACAACCGATCATCCATCGATCTGATCCAGGTAACTTGAGCTGTGTAAAGTCTTGTTTTTAGTCTGCGATCACCATGAGCTGCTATCTTTTATAACTGAAAACAAAAATCAGCCTCATTATAAAATACAAGATTAAATTTACTCAAAAACAGCACATACTGTAAAGTCTGGCTCATTATTACACAAGTTTGGATCTCTCTCTTTTTTATATGATGATGTTTTAGCATCTGACTTATTTAATATTTATAAATACAATACGTATCAAATCAGACGCCCTTAGCAACCTTTCCTAACCTCAATGAAAAGGTGTGCAGCATTTTCTTGAGAGTGGACCTATCTGGAGTTCCCTGACAGGGTGACACTGACATAGGGAGCACCTTGGGAGTCATCTCCACCCCTAGGTGAATCAATAGATGCCATGTGAGAGCGGCTCACCCATCAAGTGGCGCAGTGACGGGGATTGCTGCTGGAAATTTGCTTAAAGCCTACACCAATTAACTTCAACATGACGGATCCAAGCACTCGCTGCCGCCTGCATCACTCTGTGGGCACAGAAAGGAGAGGAGAGCTCAGCTGTTGGGCTGGTTCGATCTTTTGTGCAAGTGTGACAGACAGAGAGAGAGAGAGAGAGAGAGAGAGAGAGAGAGAGAGAGAGAGAGAGAGAGAGAGAGAGAGAGAGAGAGAGCATCAAGCATCAACCCGTGTGTAGTTGTTAAAGCGAGATGCCTGTGTGGCGTGTGTGCATGAGCCGGCGGGGGGAGTAAATCTGCAGTGATTCAAGCTCTGCTTGCTCGGCTCCTTAATGATGATGTCAATCTGTGAAAATGCATGCACACATTGGAGCTGTCAGGGCCTCATCAATCACAGAGGGGTTTGTCAAAGGAGCCCACGCCCAGATTAACGAGGCGGGAACAATGATGGCGGGCCATTTGCATAGAAAATTACCCTGATCTCAAGAACGTGATTTTGCTTTGGACTAGAGGTCCACAATGGCGATGTTAGTGATATTGTCAGTGGTATTATTCATGAAAGAAACTGTCCCAACTCTGTTTTTGAGACTGGGGTAGTGTCATTATATCATCACACAATATTTACCATCTAGTTTAAAAAACCTATTTTACTGGTATTCTGTAACAATTAGTAGATGTAGCCGTTTATAGAGTACGACTTCAACCTGATAGAGAGAAATTATCAGGTTGTTAGACTTTTTAACTTGATTTCAACATCACACAAATTATTTATAATAATCCACTTTAAAATAATGTATTATAAGAAGTGGCCAATTGATGAAGGATTCGCCCTTTTGAGGACACTAAAATACAGAACTCTATATTAATTCATTTATTTTTTACATAAGTACGTTGTCATAGTATGCTTGTCTTTTATTACATTTATTTTGGACTTTATCAATATTAAAATATAAATACAAAATTGGTAATTGATCTTGAGAAAACACCTGACTTGACCATTTTGACAGTTACCAAGTACATATAGGCTAAAAGATTGATTAATAGATTAACCAAATACATAACCAGAGTTAGGACAATAATAATAATAATAATAATAATAATAATAATAATAATAATAATAATAATAATAATAATAATAAAAGTGTTGTCTCACAGTAAAGCTATATTTCGGCCACTCGTCATTAATGCTCATGGAATTGGCTCGGAAATACATGAAAACTAATTTCTAAGCAGTTTTATTCACTGATTCGTTACTTTGGATGTCTCAGACGGATGGAGTTCTAGCAGATGGCCGCCATCTACCAACAAGGCTGGTACGTCAGCAAGGTGAACTGATATTTTAGCTGGAATAATGGTGAATGACATGGATGACCCTTTTGGAGACTATTGAACATATTAAATCTGATCTGTGTAAAGTATGTGGAATTTCTAATTGACCATTTCCATAAAAAGAAGAATTATGTAGGTCTTCCATTATAAAATACTATATCATTTATGCACAACAATGCACCAAATACTGCAAAAAATATATGTATTAATGAAGTTTTAGCTATTATAAAGGAAGTGAAATGTTTAGTATGGCAACCATCAACTTCTTACCTCAAGTCTATTGAGAACTTGTAGCGTAAAAAGGAAGAGCCACAACATTGCAAAGCCTTCAAATTGCTTCAAAATGAGAAAATTGTTGAGACCTTAAATGCAATGCAGAACAAACCATCTAGTGACTTAAGTAAATAAATGGTTAAAAAAAAGAATTATTCTTCTGCATTTGTTTTATTCTGCTGCACATAATTCAAAACACTACATTTGGCAAGTTTTACAAATAAAACTGCTGAAGTGGTGTTTTTGTTCAATAAAACCTAGGCAATTGCTCAAGTTAAAAAAATGTTACTCGCTGCATATTACATTGACAATTTAGGAAAAAGAACAAAAGCATATTCCTAATAATTTGTAGCAGTGTAATATTACCACTGGCGATGATATATTGTTGCAGTTTTCATTGCTGACAGAACACACAGCCCCATGTTGGGCCCAGCCCTCCTTTCTTTGTTACATGTCCGTTTACTTTCCTGCCCAAATGAGACAGTGATGAATCAAGTAGGTTTAAGCTTCATTTTTATGAACTCCACCAAGAATGCTCTGAGAGTTCATCTTCAGCCTCAGCCTGAGCGAGTGCTCCTCCCTCCCAACTCGCACCATTGTCACGAAGAGGACACAATTGTTGAAGCTACATATTAACTCAGCCTGTTGTTTGGGCCTATTGGGCACTACTGCCATCTGGTTTACTTGGCTGCAGCCTCTGTGACAGACAGTAAAGGTCACGTCACCTACAGAGAGCACTTTAAGACACAATGGTTCCTGGTTCCTCTGTGAATGCATTTGTAAAGAGGAACCGTTTGTGTGGCTCTCAATCTTGTGTAAAGTGTACAATATGAGAACTGGGACTCTAACACCAACATATTTTGGCTTTGAATCCATAGATGTGTGAGGACGACCTGACTCTTTGAGGGTTTAAGAGTACAGTTTAACATAAAATTGGATTCCGAGTCGGTGTATGGGGCAACAATGACTTTAGAGTCACACCTGTTTAAAATAAGTCTAGGATTTGTCATTGCGTTTGTCCTTTCACCAGCACATGAGAGAGTGTGTGTGTGCGTGTGTGTGCGTGTGCGTGCGTGTGTGCGTGTGTGTGTGTGTGTGTGTGTGTGTGTGTGTGTGTGTGTGTGTGTGTGTGTGTGCGTGTGTGTGTGTGTGTGTGTGTGGTGGGGGGTCTTCCTCATTGAGCGAGAGCACGACAGTTAAGGTGTCAGCGCCATGATGGAGAGGGTCTGCCTTTGCAGGAGGCCAGCAGCTGCCAGCTTTTCAGCAGCTTGTGTCGAGGCCATCACATAAGTTAGTGGTCAGAGGTTTGGCTAATGTGTAAAAAAAAAGGGAAAAAACAGAAGATTTACAATGGGGGCCAAAGGTGAGAGGTCGAAGTGTGGAAGGTCAGAAGGTGCACCTTCTCTTGCGCACACACCCACACGTTTTCAAACAGAAGCACGTCTCCAAGTTGAAAACGCACATCTGCATTTTCAACTGGTGACCATCACAGGCTCAAAGTGATCCATCACAAAGGCCAAGGATTATTATTATTATTATTATTGTTATTACTCACAACATTTCACTGCCTTATGTAAAATTGGAATAGTTTTAATTAATATAATGATAGCACTGAATATACTGAAGGAATGGGGTCAAAATACAAAAAGTCCTGCCTAGCTACAAAAACAGATATGCTCAAACCTCATTGAATAAAGTACATAAGCAGACAAGTATATTCACGTATTAAATAAATAAAAGAAACATTTTAAGCATATAATTATACCTAGACACAAAATCAATAAAGAAGACATAACTAGACATTTTTGATAAGTGGTGATGAGAAAGGTTTTTATAACCTGATAACGGTTTTATGATCTGATATATATTTCTGAGCACTTTAAAATAACAAATGGCTTTTGATATATTGCCTAAATAGCTTAATGACCCTTAAGGAACTGTGTAATGCATGCCTGATGTTTTTCTCTAAATCATGGACACGGCCAGAGTCGTCTTGACCGTTCACTACTTGATTGTATCTTATGTTTTGACTAATGCTAGACGCCAGTTTTTGATTACTACTGAACGCTCTGCACAGAGGGAAATATTTTGTCTAACAAAGAAAGAATGAGGTACGACAGTGTATGTCCAAGATTGGAGAAGAATGTTCACAGGAAGGTCACGTGGAGATAAAACCAGCAGGTGCCAGAGGGAGCCAGCCAAGGACTCGGCCAAAGATGATCGCCAAGGCCGAAAGACGGGATGGAAGACAACAGCCCCCACACACACCGAATCGCCCATAACCAGCACCCACTCCCATGGCGAACTTGCCCCACCCCAAAGACTCATCACCCATCAATCTCGGCCCACAATGCGCAACTTAATATAAGCTGATCAAAGAACCTTGAACATTCCCTTTTCTGAATGGAGACTTTCCGCTCTTGAAGGGCCCAGCGCTGTATTGTACTTTCCTGAAAACAGAGCTGTCTGAACAAGAATTGTGATTGAACTCAACCAACCTGTGGAAGTCTAATTTGTGCTTCAGTGTCTTAGCATTTTCCTAAATCTGAAGAAATCAAACGAGCACGCAGTGAGTAAATTGGATAACAAGTGATTGGCAATGGCTTTTGCCGTGAGGCGCAGATAACACGCTACCTAAATTGTGGACAAAATCCAACAATACATATAATGATTGTAATAATAATAATAATAATAATAACACATTTTCTTCATTAACCAATTCAGGGTGTACCCTGCCTAATACTCAGAGACCGCTGAGATAGGCTCCAACACATCTGCAAGTCTGCGACCCAGGTGAGAATAAGCATTCAGAAAATGACGGATGGATGGATGGATGGATGGATGGATGGATGGATGGATGGATGGATGGATGGATGGATGGATGGATGGATGGATGGATGGATGGATGGATGGATGGATGGATGGATGGATGGATGGATTTCCCACACTTTACATTTGAATCTTCTTACAAAGGAAATTCTCGAATCTTTACTTAAAAGCATCTGTGAGACCCTGAATTTACAGATAAATACATACAAACAATTTTTTTCCATAAACTTTTTGTTTTGTCAACTAAACACAGAATGCCAACATTGTTTTTTGTGTGCATTCATTTATTTCGTTTCAACATATAATTTACATTCTTATAAACAAGAGTGCTCCGAATCCCAAGTACCAAAACAATAAAAAATATTACACCACTTTCACTGGCCAATGTCGACCAAAAAGAAAAAAATATGCCAAGAATGTTGTGTTCTCCTGGCATTCACCGTTACCATTAACAAGTACTGTGTATTTGTAAGTGTAGTTAAGACCAGTAAATAAATAGATAGCATCATTAATCAACTCTAGATCAGAGCAGACACTTAAACACTCTGGCAGTTGACTTGGCATCCCCCCCTTATTACACCGTCACGGACCAATAAACACCCAGGCCAGCGCCAGTCCACCAATCAAACATCTGGCATCTGCAGGTCGTTAAGGAGGACAACGAATCAGATGGCTTGCTCTTGCGAGGCGAGGGTGGGGAATGCTGGTGTCGGCTCTGTGCCCGGACTCTCCTAATCTCACCAATGGGAATGCAGCTCTCCTTGTAATCCAATTAAAGGAGCGTAAGCGGTTTGTTAGACACTGTGTGTTAATGTAAGCACCATCCAATATACCCTGGGCTGGTAACAGCATGGCTGGGGATACACTTTGGTCCATGGAACATCGAAGTAGTATACAGCTGGAGGCGCTGCTGCGGTAATATCTGGATCAGCAGATTTCCATGGTATTTGCTTTGGCCTTTTGGAGTCTCATTTGTACCATCTCAAACCAGCCTTGTGAATTCAGCCGGGGGTAAAGGTGGGGGGGAATAGCACTCTGAATAATAATACTGCTGACCTTGGTTGTTCTTTTCCAGATCTGATGACCAAGCCAAATGTTGTCTTAAAGAAGGAATGAGAAAAGATCGTGTGCAAAGTCAAAGAACAAACCCGGACCGATTAGGCCAAAACGACATATAATGTAAAATGAATTGTTCTACATATTCCAAATCATCCAAAATGTTTAAAACATCTCCCCCTCTGTGAAGTAAACCAAGGGAGCTTAATTGGATTTAAGCATTTAATATCTGTATATTTGCACAGTGGCATTTTTATATTGGAAAATGGGGCACCATCCACTTAAGAAGGCCACATACAGGGAAAAGTACTCTCCACTCACTTGCTGTTTTTCCCCTCCACTTTAGTTTCTCTTCTAACAGCATTGTACAAAACCGCACAAACAACAAATAGTGCTCTGGGATTTTCGGTAAAACTAAAACTGCAAACAGCCTTGGATTTTTTTGTGTACCTCTTGTCAGGTCGCAGGTGCAGAAAGTCACACCAGACAAACAACCATTCAAAATCGAATCCATGGACCCTACCCCAACCCTAAGCATGGGGAGAGCATAGCTCACTCCACACCTTGCCTGGGACTTCTTGACAACGATGCTGAATGGCTAAAATGTTCCCATTTGCGTCGTGATGTGGAGGGAAAAAGAATAAATATTTTGTAATTGTACTTCTGGTATCCATACTTTCTTCTGTATTTTGTTTCCTGGCAACTTGTCACAAATTAGCAAAACAGGTTTTCCTTTATTATTCGTCATATTCTGCAGATTATGACCTGATGTAAAAAAAATTAAAAAAGCATACAGAGAGGTAAACTTAATTCCGAACAAGAAATGGATTGATTCTAATTTAGAAAAAGTACAGTTGCAATAGCAAAATACCAGAAAGCGGTGAAGACAATGATGTAACAGATTTGGAGCAGCAGGATATTTCCTATCCATGGCTTTATTTAAGAGAATCATTTGACAGCTACAACAGTGTTTTTTTCTGTGTGAACATGATATAACTTAATATAAGCGGAAAACAGCTTTTAAATTGTGTATAATGACAGTTCGATCAATAATTTTCACTTTTGTATTGAACTAGGACATTTCAGAGTCTGTTTTTTTCCCTGCACTTCTACTCAAGCACAGACCACAAGCACTATATTTTCTAGTCACTTCTTAATTTTATAGCTCGTTTAAAAGCCCACTATGCTGTCATAAACGGCCTATTAAGGACAGAGAGATTGAACGCAAACATGATCAAATTTAAACATCAACTGAAGAGTAAATGACTCCAAAACAACACAGATTGTGAGAGCACATTATTTGAATGCAATCATTTCCCAATTTAATCACCAAGCACCATCTGCTGGATCTAGTAGGGCACTGCCCCACTTGTCCCTAATATAAATCCTCCAGCGTATTTGCATCATTTGCTGAAACTAAGATAAGAGTTGACTCTTTTTTTTTTGCATCTCCCACTCTTAACATGGAGGAACTTAATCATATCTTCCCTAGTCTCTTTCCCAGATGCTCGTATTTGAACTTAATTAGATGCTACATCACCTCAGCGAGGGTCTGCGCGGCAAATCTTATTAAGAAAAGCAATGTGTTTCTCTTGTGCTCGCTGATTCCTTTACATCTCACTGTCTGCAAGGAGAAATCCCGCCGAGGCATATTCTCCAGCTCCAGTAACTAATGACGCCAATGCCCAGATCTGACAGTGAGCTGTGTCTGTATATTGTGCTTAATATCATAATAATAATGAGAGCAAATTAGAACAATCAATTTCCATGGGTGGTTGTTGATTGGAAGAGGAGGTGGAAGTGACAAGAGGTGATCCATCATCCTCGGCCAGTCACATTAAGGGGAGCGCCGCCGAGCAGGTGGGCTGGGCTGAGGGCCAGTCGCAGCCAATGGGAATAGGCGGGGATGGAAGGAGGGAGATCCATTCCACCCAAATCAACTGCTAATATAGTTGTAGAGTGGATAAAACCCTGAGCAGGGGAGGGAAGGGAGGGGAGAGGATGACAGAGTGTCGCTGAGACTTATGACTGCTTTGACAAGGCTCTAAATCCACACGACAACAATCTAGTGCATGTGAGAAAGTTATTTGCTGGGGTTCCTCTTTTATCCTTCTATATGGACTATCCAAAAATCATTCAAACAATTACAGCTTTGCATGCTATGTCAGTTGGAGATTTGGAAAAAAGCTAGACAGCATTTCTACCTTGTCATCGGAATCACTTTTGTCTGCATGTGTGGCTTTTGGATTAGTTGCACTATAGTATGTAAAAGTCCACTTGAGGCAGTAGAAAACATATATTTCTTTTTTACGGTTTCTGACATTGCAGAGATAATCAGCCGTTTTTATTATAAAATGAAGCCTTTATTTGAACAAATGCATTTTCATAATAATATACTTCATAATAATCCTAAATCAAAAGAAAATGTTTCAAAGAAATTACCTTTACAGGGAAAATGGAAGTAGACTAAGTTACAGAGCTAATGCTAACCAAATAATTGACTACACAGATGTCATTTGAGGTCATAATCAGCTGTAGGCAATGAATTTCGTACCTGGGCCTTCTGCAACTTAATCCACCTCTTAAATCCAAAATAATTGCATCACTATTATAAGAAATATCAATATTATTCAAAGAGACAATGTAACATCAGCAACTGTGCCATGTACATCATCTGGTGCAGTTCCAAACAAGTATTGCTCTGGACAGTCAATGAGGAGACAAATACGACAATGTCATGCCTTGTGAGGACGAATGTTTGGTCAAAGAAATACTCCCAAAATAGTTTAAATTACATTAGCCTGTACCTGTCAATTCTGAAAGTCCTGGCCGGATTAGATTGGCATAACCATTTTTATTAAATCGGAACAAAAAAAAAAAAAAATCATGTACTACGTTTCTTGGGTTTACACAGAAAATGTAAAGATGCTGTCTTTGAAATGTATTTGTAATTTTAAAACTCAAAATCCATTACTTAGAAGCAGTCTTGTATAGTTGGCGCCTTTAGATGTTTGCTTTTTAAAAATTCTTATGGCTGTTATTGCTCTGTGGAATATTGCCACATCACAGGTTGCTTAAAGACTGTCCGTCCTTTCCAGGACTTGTTCAGAGCCATCAAGCAATCATGGAGTCTTTATAGTCTCATTTGCTTTCAGCTCAGCAGAGCTTTCAATTATTCATCAACTCAATGAGCTATTTCTCTCGCAGCATCAGTGCAACATTGCGGATCGGCGGTGAAAAGCTTTATCTTTCAAGTCTTTCAAAGCTTTTGGATTTTGAGCTCCCGATAACCCCGGGGAGAGCTTGGGAGCCCGGTCACTCCACTTCAAGGTTTTTAAATGTGTCAAATCTTGTAAGGGAGTCACACGATCGTTCTTTCCACGGCTCATACCTCACACTTCTCTTGCGGCAAATCCAACTCAGCAACATTAAGTACATTTGCATACTTTTATCAGCGAGCGTCGCGGGCTCTAATTCTGTTTCTGCTAAACGATGACATGCCGTGACTATATTAGATTTCATCAGCAGTCATCAATCATGGGCGCACTTAACACGATCATCTCCCCAGTTTGTTGGAGAGAACAATGGGGGACAAGCCCATCCTGTCTGAGCAAATGAGGAATTTAAATACTGCACAAGAGACAACAGTGGCACGGAGGGGGCTGGCTGATTAAAGGCCTCAATATCTACTTTTCTGAGCAGATGATCTGTCAGTGGTATTCAAGTGGAGGTTTATTGAAATAATGGGCTGCTAGCACACACATCAACGCTTGCATGTATCATTATCACAAAAAGGTGTAGGTGTTGGTAATATAGTCTTTTTATCCCCCAAGTATTCCTCAGCACAGGTCCCCTAATGTTTCGTATTAATACAAATCTTGGCATTGTGTGTTCTCACCATGTCATGTTTGTCAGTTACCCTAAATCAGGGGTGTCAAACCCCTTTTTGTCACGGGCCGCATCGTAGTCGTAATTTCCTTCGAAAGGGTGTTATGATTATCAACACCTTATATATAATGTAGGCTACACAACAAACTGATGACTACTTTTGAAATCAGAGATGAGTCAATCTGTTCAGATATTAAAAAGAGCAAGCAATCTCTATTTTTTAAAAGTAAAGACAATTAGCAATTGACATGTAGTCGATGCACAATTTGTCTTTGTGGGCCACATAAAATGTGTGATGGGCCGTATCTGGCCCCCGGGCTTTGGGTTTGAGACCAATGTCCTACACAAACTGACACACTATGCGGGATTCCGATTTTACAATGATATTTTACAGTGACAATCATTAGCTGAGTAGGGAGACTAGAACTTAAATTTCATGTTTGATGTAGCTAAAATTATGCTTGTGTCAACACCTTCACATTGATTAACATGATCTTCTGAGGGAGGGCAAATTTAAAAAAAAAGTCACTCGTTAATTATTGATATGCTGAGTATCGCCATTGCACACAGAAGGCACCTAATAATGTATTTAAATAAGAAAGCCTATTTAGTTTATTTTTAGCATTAATTTCAGTTGGAGGTTGCTCTTTGAGTGAAATTAAGGCAATTTAATGATGCAATCAATCACATCGAATGATTCAAACTTTTAGATAAGATTGAATCATATCAAAACACGTGTATCATCTTTTATTGGAGTTATGCAATTTTTTTTTTAGAGAAATCAGATAATTTTTTCTTGCTACTCAAATTACTGGTAGAAATCTTGCCAATATCACACCCATCTGAAATTTGGTCATCCTAAATCAACTCAATGGCGGATACAGTGGGAAAGTCCTAATGATTGAACTATTTTGTGCTGATTTAGCATTTTGATAAACGCAGGAGGGAATCACCTCTTATTGTTGCATAACAAAATTGACATCTAGCATGGAGGGTTACTGACTTATGTAGGATAGGGTTAAAGGACTCTCTTTATCAAATGTTACTATACGTGTACATTTTGCCCTTTTTTGCAGCAAATGTGATTGATGTTACACGCCAAAGCAGCATGACATTGCAAATACTTCACAATGAGACACATAAGAAGGCACAAAGAATTTCACTTGTGTGGAAGGCTCAGATGACTGGCTGGGGCTACAAAGTCTGATGGATGACAGGAAATCCAGAAGATTTAGGGAATTAGCTCACCGATTGTGTGAGAACCTGGGACTGCGTCTGATTTATAGATCCATCAGTCAGGGCCAATATTTGCCATGCTTAAAATGAATTCCCTACAGCAACTATGTTATGTTTCCCCTTGTAGACTAAAGAAAAAAACACAGCATGCATTCTGAAAGTGCCACTGATGAAAAATGTCATTGTGCAAGCATATTTTCTCCTGCAGAGGTCGTGTATGCTGTACGAAAAACTAAAGAGCAAATCATAAAGGTACTGCAGAGTGGTGATGGCTAGTCATATGGGAAGTTCTGAGCAGTGGAACTAAAGGAGGCCATTAGGAGGCCTCCACATGCCACCTCACGCAAGACAGTCATGTGCAGAAAACAAATGTCAGTTTATTCAGTCAGAAGACTGTACAATCGACTGTCTTTTGAGGACAATGATGCAGCCACGCATTAAGCGGAACAACTTATTTATGGAGATTAATGTAAAGAAGACAAACTGAACTTTTCTTCAATAACTGGTTTTCTGTCTAAAATTCGAGATCACGGGGAGTTTTTCAGTCACCACTCATCAGTATTTAAGACATGTCACATAACTCAGTAGCACATCATTACAATCATGGAACTGGAAACCATCAACATTTTACAAAAATGTAATATAATAGCAAACAACTGTGCCACCTACAGCATCTGGAGCAGTTCGGAATCAATATTTATACAATAACACGAAAAAACAGAATTAAAGAAAATGCTTTACAGTTATGATTACCGATTCTGAAGGCTTGGACAAATTAGATTAACATGGCAACACATAGAGGCTAAAATATCTGAATGGAAAAAACAACAATGATAGAATAACATATTTTTAAATAATGTATAAGCATCTATTGCTTTTTATTTGTATTTTCTATTAGAAAATACAATATGCTTCACATATAGCAATGGGACAACCACAAAGACAGCGAAAATAGTACATTAAAACAAAAAATAATATACAATAGCAGAACAGTAACATTCAAAAGTCAGTCAAAAGCCAAAGAATAAAAATGGGTCTTCAAAGTTCAATCAATAAAAAAATAGACTGTTGTGAATCATTGGTCGTGAATTTACAGTAAATCAGTGCTTCTAGTAACACTAAGGCCAGTAGAGAAAATGTTCTTGGCCTTGATGGACAACAACTGAGAAGATTGCTCATACAATGAGCATTTGTTATGTACTGCAATAATTTCTTGGTGTTAGAAATGTCATCAAATTGTCAAAAAGGTTCATCATGTTGCATTCTGACAGTACAGTGATCCCTCGCTATTTCGGGTTTCGTTTATCGCAGCTTCACTACATCGCAGACTTTTTTTCACAATTAAAAAAATAACATCTAAAAGTCAAAATAAAACTTCTAAATTGAGGAAACATGTGTCTAACATTTAGGATAATGTAGTATTGCTCCAAATGTTCGTTTACATTCCTTTAGAAGTCCGTTTTCGCGTGTTAGCACGATCGCGAATTAGCATATTTTCGCTAACTCGTTAGCCTGCCCAGTACTTCTTGTGGGTGACCGTACTTCGCGGATTTCACTTATCGCGGGTGGTTTTTGGAACCAATTATCCGCGATAAATGAGGGATAACTGTATATCTGTTTTTACCAATGAAGATACCCATTGAGTCTGTTCTAATATATTTTTGTCTTTTCTCAGTGCATGTGTCACTAGGTTTAGGGATGTTCTGTGAGATTTTTCAATGTTAAAATATTGTCTGTTGCCTCAATAATAGTTAGAATGGAATGACGAAACACGCGTTGTTGTACCACGTGACATGACGAGTTTGAAGTTGAACAACCTTCCGCCCCCAACACGCCCCCGTCAGTGTCACAGCGGCGGGGAAGTACAAATGTGCGTGTCCTAATAAAGTTGGTCATGAATTTCACATTCTCCTTATTTCTTACGGAGGGACTTGCTTTGCACCGTCGAAATGGTGGAGGAACTTTTGGTGTTAAACGATGCAAAATTCAACTCGGTGAGTACTGAAATATCACATGTGATGAAGAAAGTTAGAACCTGGTGGAGATAATTGAAAGTTGCATGTCACTGTTTTGTGTTCAAACACTTGCATTACTTTCAGCAAACCGTTTAAAGGAGGGTAAATAATGGGATAAACCTGAAGAACAAACTCAGACACAAAGGGGGAAAATACTGACTTAAACAGTAACAAAAAACAAGAATATGTGGAAATGTGTCCTCTAAAAATAAAAGCACTCATGTTGCCGCTAATGAAGTTAAATTAAATGCTGACTGGGCAACATTATCCTGTAGCACCCCACGTGTTGTAGTGACCCTCCGGCAGGCTTTTTGTTGCTAAATTAAGTTTCTTTATGTCTATGCATGAATTGTATGACCAGATAAGGCCTCTGCTTCCTGTCTCTTAAATCTCTGTGTCTCCAAGGAGAAACGTCTTACACAGGAAAGGTGATGTAAATATAGCTTCAATCCATCAAATGATATGAAGACAGAAAATTTGAAGATTGTCTTCAAAAGAGTAAACCTTATGGGAAAGCAGCTTACTGAGCTTTCTGATTTTTATTTTTAGTTTCGTGTGGTTCTTATCCCAGTGACATCTGATTGAATAAACTGACAAAAGCAGCAAATTCCATTGCAACATTAATCAAGCTTTCAGATTTGAATGCCATCTTGTTTCATTTGACTGACTGACATCCTGCTGGACAGACAGATATTTCTGGTAACCTTTTCAACTTTCTTGTGTGTTGTTGCCAATTTACAATGTCAACACAAGACCAAACGTGGCCTCATAAATACGTAGCCTATAGAAGTAATTAAAAAAAAGCTTCCCTACATTAAGAAAATGTATGTATGAGTTTGCTCGTACTGGGAATAAGTTACTGTGCGTCTCATGTTTGCTGGAAAAAAATCCTTTATATTTAATGTGTTTTAAATTTTTGTCCACTCCTCAGAACCTCTCAAAGTCACTGCTGGCGGTGGCTTTTCTGGCGTCGTTTGGCAGTTCCATGCTCTATGGATTCAATCTTGCTGTGGTCAACTCTCCTGCAGAGGTTTGTATGACTGCTGCAGATATTTCCATTCTTTTAATGCCTAATCCCTTAGAAAACCTCAAATACCTCTTATGAACCAACACCATTTGAAGCAAACGTGTCAAGACGTTGTATCCAGTTGTCATGCCGGGTCATGCGGCCTTGCATGTTAAATTGAAAAGCGCTTCCATTCTGTGTCTTGATCAACCCGTCAATGCTTGATTTGATACGGTGCTCAACTGGAGAGAACTGAGAACGGTTTCCATTTCACCCCATACTGAAGCTTCCGGGCTTCATGGTTAGCGTACTGCACTAAATGTAGTACTTTCTTATATTCTTTGTCATTTTGATTAAGCTCTGGTTGTTATCACCATCATCTGTACTGATTATCCAGTTCAGGGTCACAGACATGCTGGAGCATATTACAGTTGAAGTGCAGTAATGTACCCTGGACTGACCACCAGACAAAGAAAAACAAGCAATCTTTCGCACCATTCACATTTATTTCTAGTGGTGCCCAACCGATTGAATTAGAGCACTTTTTACAATAATCAACATCGGCCCAAATTTGGCCAATTATTATTCTATTAGTCTCTCATAAAACAGTACATACACACTGAATTTGAATTTGAACATGACAAAAACTCATGTCATGTGTGCCTGTCAACATATTCTTCATTTGCCCATCTTTTGTTTATCTTCGTTGCTAAGGTTTTCGAGTTGTTCCACCTAAACAATAACCTACCTCCAGTTTGCAGCAGCAAGTACAAGATAGAAGTATTTCTATTTATAAGTTGATTTAGCTTTACTTTAGTGAAATAATTTCCGAAATATTTCTAATGCTTTTATTTTTGCATGGTTTTGTCCTCAAATTTTGCTCTGTTTAAAAATCTGATACTGATGGGCAAAGTATTGTAAAACAGTCAAATGTTATATCTTTAATTCGCATATTAGTGGAAGTGATGAAACATTTTTATTTATGTATTCTTCGTATTAATCGATAATCTGGTTTACAGTCTTTCAAAGATCGGCATAAAAACCTTCTGTCGATCCCTAATTTCTAGTCTTCAGTAATCCAACATGCATGTTTTCGGCGTGTGAAAGAGATCCTGAGTAGCAGGAGAGAACGTCCACAATCACAGAGGGAACACGTAAGTTCCACATTAAAAAGTCAGAGGTGAGATTGTAACCGGAAAGGAAATGTAATAATCACAAGTGCAGCCAAGAATAAAGTTATCTTAATAAATGGGAAAGTTCCAGGTCATTTTCTAAGCATTGTGTGCTTTGCTTTACCATATTTAACCAAAGCACTGCAGTTAAATCCTATCATGTTGCTCCAGCTCTGAGGTCATCACCCTGCTATACATATATACAAAATAGATAAACAAAATGCTGAATGGTTCATGGATAAAATATACCTGACCCTTCGTGGTAACATCTCATGACTTGTCTTTTTTTGTGTGGCAAAGCTAATCGCAGAGAAGCAGCTTCTTATTTTTACGCACCACATGTCAAGGACAAGATCCCAGAGACCTACACGTCATGCAATATTACTAATCGACAAGCGGTTAATGTGATTAGGACAAATCTTTAACTACGGTACATGTGACTTGTAGGCTTCATTATGCATTTGTTACACCAGTGTTGTCCAAGCAACATCTTTTTTGTGTTGCTGACCTCAGTTGCTCCGTCCGTCCGTAAGTCCGTCCGTCTGTCCGTCCGTCCGTCCGTCCATCATCCATCCGTCCGTCCGTCCATCCATCCATCCATCCATCCATCCATCCATCCATCCATCCATCCATCCATCCATCCATCCATCCATCCATCCATCCATCCATCCATCCATCCATCCATCCATCCATCCATCCATCCATCCATCCATCCACCAGTCTGTTTTCTTGTTGTGGTCTTCATCTGACTTAGAGAAAAACATTTCCGAAAGTTTGAAGAAACTTGGTTGAGTGACAGGCAAGAGAAAACCTTGATCCAAAAAAGCTTGATTCAATCCATTCATCCATTTTCTATATTCTGCGCAGGGTTGTGGGGAGCTGGAGTCTTACCCAGCTGATTTTGGCCAAAAAAACAGACTAACGTGGACTGGTAGACAATCAGTCTGTGAATGCGAAAATGGAAAAAAAAAAATGAAAAAGTTAAATTAAGTGATATTAGTGTCTTATTACATCATGGGCTCCATTATAACATTTGAAAAGATTTTTATTTTATTTTATTTTTTACCAGGTCAATAATGTAACAAACAGCCAATAACATGTTGGTATGGTATTGGTCAAAGGTAAGTTGTTACATTATAGGTCCAAGACCTTTATTACAGCATTGAACAGTTATCAGGTTATGGGCCTATTTATTTTTTTAAAAGGGCAAATTTATTATGTTATGGGCCGTTGCCATATTATATTATTATTATTATTGTATATGTATATCTTGTATATATATCCTGTATATTATTGTTGTCACGTAATGGATTCTATGGACCTAAAATCACAGTCACCGCTCATTGGTTAGTCACCATGTTAGCGTTTTCACTCTCTGATCCTTTTATCAAACCGCTCAAGACACAATAGGGACCGTCCACAAACATTATGTTCAAGTGCATTATATAAAGAGCTGTTTTTTATCGCACTGTACAGTACATAAATACATTTGTATTTTTTAGGGAAACGTGACATTGACATGACAGCATGACATTTCTTTATTCATATTGAACATTTTACAAACAAATATATTTTGCCTGTTCAAACAATTCATTGGTTAATAGAGGAGCTAATATGTTCTTTGCACAATGATTGTCATGCAAGATCACATTTATTTTCTTTTGGAAGAGAGCTCTTCAAATATGTAAAAGGAAAACAAACAGGCTTTCCAACAGTATCAATTCATTGGCAGGGAGAATTGTAGCAGAACACAAAACTCTACTCAACACAAAGTGGAAACATTTGCTTTTATTTTATGTAATGTTGAGTGTGGTCCTTATTTTATTTCATTCAGGATGTGTGAATCATCTCACAGTCGGAATTATAGTGTCGATTTCTTTTAAATGCAACTCATGTGAAGTGTTTTTCAGCAATATTTGCACCTACTGGTGATATAATTGCAGTAAAATTTACTGCAATTGTGTCACCCGTTTCATTTATTGTTGCACTATTTGTGCAGTTTCTAACTAAATCTTCTTAAGATGATAATGGTTGAATTCGATGGGCACCATCTTTATACTATATTTGGTGTATTGATGTGATTGTGCTTGTTTGTCATCGTTTTACATTGCCTTGGCTGCTTGATGGCTCGAATAGTCGTAGCATTAGTAACTTCTTTTCCTCCACCAGTACATCAAAAACTTCTACAACGAGACACTTCAAGAAAATTATAACTGGATTCCAGATGAGAGGCACCTCACAGTCTTATATTCCCTCACTGTGTCTATCTTTGCTATTGGTGGAATGATTGGAGCCTTGTTAGTGGGAAGACTCGTAACCAAGTATGGAAGGTCAGTGTGTTGATGGTGTCATAGTCAATATCAATTACTTTACAATTTGGTGGCTAAAAACACCTATTGTTCAATCAAAATGTATGTGTCTGAGCAGAAAGGGGACGTTGGTGCGATCAACTGTGCTTGTGTTTGTTGGAGGAGGTCTTATGGGCCTCAGCAGAGCATGGAGGGCACCAGCCATGGTCATCATCGGGCGCTTCATTGTTGGAGTACATTCCGGTAAGACCATCTGTACCCCAAATTCCAAAAGCATGCCGTATTTTTAGGATTATGTCATTTAAAAAAAAAAAAAAATCGGAAAATATGTCTAATATCATCAAATTGAAAAAGAGCATTGAAAATCTCTCTTTGATGGAACAGGTATCTCTCTCAGTGTGGTGCCAATGTACCTTGGTGAGATTGCTCCCAAGAATGTACGAGGTTTCCTGGGTCTTATTCCGAGCATCCATATTTGTCTTGGGGTCTTCATTGCTCAGGTCCTGGGGCTCCAAGAGCTGATGGGAAAGGTACTGACATAACAGTGTTCAACATGAGTCTTCTACTGTCCGTTTGAGCTGCTGATTCCTTACAGGAAGAGCACTGGCCTCTGCTCATGTCCCTGATAGTATTTCCAACCCTGGTCCAGCTGATGCTGTTGCCATGGTTTCCCGAGAGCCCACGGTACCTGTTGATAGAAAAAGGAAATGTTCATGCCACCATTGCAGGTTTGGAATTGTGCTATATCCAAGCATCCATTTTCTATACTTGTCCTCAATAAGATGACTGGACTCGTTACATATTATATCCCACATGAGTTATTTTCTAAGAATGACATCACTGTTTTCCTTGATAAGCGATCGGTTTGTAGGATGTCTGACTAAAATCATTTTTTTATCGATCAGATTTAAAATGCCATATCTTCTGTCTTCCAGCTCTCAAGTGGTTCCGCGCTAAAGGCAACATCCAGTTGGAGGTGGAGGAGATGCAGGAGGAACAACGCTCTTTGTCCTCCACCCAGACTGTATCTGTGTGTGGACTCCTTATGGACCGCTGCGTTCGCTGGCAAGTCATCACCATTGTGGTGGTCAACATCGGCATGCAGCTGTCTGGCATTGATGCGGTGAGTCGAGGAAAGTTGGATTGACTCGCTCATGTTTGCGCAGTTATTATGGCAGCTCCCTGCTGTGCTCCCTCCATCTGTATGCCTTCCTGTCCATATATCACAGTCCCACTAAGCAGGGGGCAAACAACCACGCCTCATTATCTTCAGGTCTCCTCTCAGAGCGCTGGCCCCCATTGGAGGTTTGATACATCTACATACAGGCAACACTCACTGCACTGTGCCAGTGGAAGCTTCAGGCACGCGCTACAACAAAATCCCAGCAGGGGTACACCCCGCTGGGTCTGCCAGTCCCAGATGTTCCAGACTGCCACACCGGAACATGAACACGGAGCGTGTTTTACATTTTCAAGCACTCATAATGAACACATGCGAGTTCCATCCAGCCGTCTATTTCCGATGCAACTTATCATGTCGTAACTTACTTGAGAGGCAGGACTTGGATGGATCAAGCCCACTTCTACCCCTAAACATAATTGCTGCCAGTTCTCCACAGATGTTTCCATAACTGTGCCTCACATACAAGCGTTTGGTCTTCCCTATCCACTGTACCCATCTACATTAGTGGTTCACATTAGTTTTGCTTGTCATCGTGGGGTTTCTGCTCTTGAGGCATTCACTTAGCTGTTCATCACTAGGGACCATTTTCTTGATTCATGTCATCAAGACTCCCTTTTCTGCTGAGTGTACAGTCTCAGGATGTTGCTCTTAGAAAGAAGAAACTCTCCTTACTTCTTTAAACCAGCTGGCACAAAAGAAAAAAGCTGAGCAGAGAAAATGGAAAAACCAGCTGAGTGGAAAGAACGTATGTACTGTATATGTAGTTGTACTACATATACAGTGTTTCACGTTCTGTGAATATTTGGCGACCAGTCCACAGTAACGCACATAAGATGGACAGTACTTCAAAAACAATGCTAGTATGAAAAGAACGTCAGAAACATTCTAAAGATTGTGCATGGTTAAATTAGCTTAATTCTACTCAAGTACCGTATTTTCCGGACTATAAGGCGCATCGGATTATAAGGTGCACCTTCAATGAATGGCCCATTTTAAAACTTTGTCCTTATATAAGGCACACCGGACTATAAGACGCACCATTAATGCATCATGTCAGATTTTTAATTCAAATCAAATCAGTCTCCATTTTATCTTTTTTATTTCAACTTCAGATGCAACGAATTACTTTAGAATCACAAAATAATGATCCATAGTCTTTTTGATTCATGATGCTTAGTCTTCAGCGAGCCACTTATGATTGATTTCATGACACAATGCTTCGGGCCAGTTTAAATTTAGGAATTTGGTCCATATATAAGGCACACCGGCCTATAAGGCACACTGTTGGCTTTTGAGAAAATTTTAGGTTATTAAGTTAAAGTTAGCGGCTCGGTGGATCACTGGGTAGCACGTCCGCCTCACAGGTAGGAGGGTGCGGGTTCGATTCCACCTCCGGCCCTCCCTGTGCGGAGTTTGCATGTTCTCCCCGAGCCCGCGTGGGTTTTCTCCGGGCACTCCGGTTTCCTCCCACATCCCAAAAACATGCTTGGTAGGCCGATTGATCACTCCAAATTGTCCCTAGGTGTGAGTGCGAGTGCGAATGGTTGTTTGTCTCTGTGTGCCCTGCAATTGGCTGGCAACCGGTTCAGGGTGTCCCCCGCCTACTGCCCGATGACAGCTGGGATAGGCTCCAGCACGCCCGCGACCCCCGTGGGGATGGAAGTTAAAGTTAAAGTCCCAATGATCATCGTCACACACACATCTGGGTGCGGTGAAATTTGTCCTCTGCATTTAACCCATCCCCATGTGATTTTGAACCATCCCCTGGGGGAGAGGGGAGCAGTGAGCAGCAGCGGTGCCGTGCTCAGGAATCATTTGGTGCGCCTTATAGTCCAGAAAATACGGTAAATAAAAGTGAGTGCCACATGTACTAAAGGCAGAACATGCACACTTCACACGGATGCCTGAAACGTGCTGTTGGCAGCTATTAAAATTGGAGTTTCTTATGCCATATTCCATCTGCCACTTTACAGGCTACTTTCTTGTTAATTGGACGTGTTAGAAACCAAAGGAGGGAACATGCTTATAAAACATGAATGATATTAACTTTATATTCTTTACCCTTTGAATGTTAAATTTGGATCGTGACCTTCAGTTTTATGATATTCACAGCAGTATGCGGTTCACCTTTTACTTGACAGCAAAGTTATAAACGGGATCCAAATGGAGCTTAGAGGACAGGTGGGTTCAGAAGATTCAGATGAGTGCTTGCAGGCAAGTGCCAGGAGCCCTCAGGGTGCCAGCCTTGTGCTGCACCTTGAGGGATGACATCAGCCTCGGAGCTGTTTGAGCTCACTCACTGCTTGCTCTGCTCATCTTGCAAAATTTGTCTAAAACTTAAGGATGGAGTTCACAAACTCATTCTTTGACACTTAATCATTTGGTTTTATTGTCTGTTTTCATCTAAGAGATAGATGTTGCATCAGCAGAATGTTATTAATGACAATACACAAATTAATTTTAAAGGGAGTGCTTGTCACATGTTGCTCCAGATGATTTGCTGCCACTAAAATGAACGAGTGACGTGGGCTGGGATAATAATGATCACAATGATGAAATGCATGCAAATAAGACTTTTCACATGATGTTGTCTTGTTATTCTCAATTTCAGATTTGGTTCTACACAAATGATATATTCAAGAATGCTGGAATTCCAGAACCCCATATTCAGTATACCACAGTGGGAACTGGAGCCATCGAGGTCATTTCCGGAATGCTGGGTGTGAGTGCACACATGCTAAGAAAACCTGCCACATATGAATAACAGAAGAAAACATTGTATTGTGTAGTATGGTTGTTTTACAGAGGAAATAATGAATAGATTTATTTGTTAGATGCAGACAAATGAATTAGATGCTGATGTTTAAAGCAGACAGTTGATGACCACCTTGTTTCCTATCTTGCAGTGTTTTGCAATTGAGCGTGTAGGTCGGAGACCTCTGATGATTGGTGGTTACATATTCATGAGCCTCTGCTGTGTTGGGATCACTGTGTCGGTCCTCTTCCAGGTACACCAACATTTGATTTCACCACTTCAATCATAGTTTTTAACTTTAATATGATGACTTACTTGACCAATTACAGGAGCAGCTGTCCTTTATGCGCTACATCAGCGTGGGCTGCGTGGTTGGGATTATTGCTGGCTTCTGCATCGGTCCAGGTGAATACTATATCAAAATACCAATTAGCGACAATTGTTTCCAGTTTATATTTTTGCTTACTGTCTTCCCTTACAGTTCTTTAATGACTTTTTCTTTTTACACTTTGGTCTGTGGCTTGAAAACAAAACGCAGACTCAATATTATAACATCATATTTTGAAAGGAACATTGCTACTAATTTCATTGTGCAGCAAAATGAATGCACCAATAACAGTGCCACTTTGTCTAAAATGTTAATCCACAAAACGTACATTTCAACATTCATATTGTCAACCCC
Organism: Syngnathus scovelli; assembly: GCF_024217435.2. NCBI lineage: Eukaryota > Metazoa > Chordata > Actinopteri > Syngnathiformes > Syngnathidae > Syngnathus > Syngnathus scovelli. The sequence goes on along the minus strand of NC_090851.1, from coordinate 10,394,852 downwards.
AGTCACCCATCCATTCCATCACCATACATTTTATTTCAAGAGCAAAAGGTGTTTTTATTATTATAATACTGTAATTTCTGGACTACAAAATGCACCTGATTTGAGGCCGCAATAGCTCAATTTAGACACACAAAAAAATGTGTACATATTGCCGTGGGTCTCCACTTTATAATGGGATATGTACGTATAAAGAAACATGTCACACAGATGATTTTAACAAAACTTTTAATTTCCGTAAACAGTGGCAAGGTAAACATTTGAACATTGCTAGACACAGGAGCCTCCCAGAAAAGTCATTGATCACTGCGACTAGTCAGTGTATACTTTTATTTTTTTTAATGGGTAGTGACATTGTTGTTGATGCACTTGAACTCATCTTGATAAATCACGTGACGTTTACATCGATCTCCCCCTCTCACACAGGTGTAGAACGACTGTTCTGATTAATGTAGTGGCGCATGTCAACAGCAGATCAGAATAGAATAGTCACATGCACACGGAATTTTCATTCTGTTTGGTCATTCGGTTGAATTCTAATCGGAATATAAAGCAGCAACTTGTAGTCCGGGAATTACGGCGATTCCAGTTACATATAGATACATTTGTGATGTATTGATTTGTTAAAAATATTAAGTACAGGAGCAGTTATTTTGCAAATTTTGAGGGACAATCCCACATTTGTCAGTGTGGTGTATATATTCTTTAAATTGTTCATGCAAGACTGTAGGATGACTCCATATACTTAACATTTGGGTTCAAGCTGCCCAATTTTAGGCCAACTAGTGGGTCATGTCCTGTGCGCAAGGTAACACTGCCTCCTCCTGGACATGATGGAGCCAGCCGCATCCCCTCCCTCTCTCTTTCTCCATCTCGCTTGCACACAGATATTGTATTTCATTAGTCTTGTAAATTAGGAAGTCTTAAGTGCCACACTACATCCATTCCCACAGTCATTTATACAAGAGAAAGAGTTGAGTGAAGTGAATTAAGAGGCAATCATTTACAACATTGGAAGCCATGTTGAGCGGACCTGCGAGGATGATGAATTGGGGAGAATCCGGCACACACGACGTCATTCGTCAAGCAGGCAAAAATCTATACTTCGGCGCACAGACGAGGGTTTGTGTTGCCGCAATTAGACTTTTAATGGCTCATTGTTCATCAGCTCGGCATGATGAATGCAGCTTCCGTCAGACTAAAGCCTGCACGCACCGTGACGCCTCCCATACATACCGCAGATGTTGACAAATTACGGCCTAGTTATTAGCCCGACAATATTAAACCTTCATCTGCGCAATTATCATGCGCAGATAACGAGGGCGGCATTTGTAATACTTATCGTTGGAGCATTGGAGAGAAAATGCATCTTTCTCCTTCATCACTTTTAACAATGAAGAATTGTGTATTTAAAGACAACAGACAATCTGAAAAAAAAATTACTGACTAAGGTGGTTTTCTTGTGGTTTGGCCCATTTCCAACTTGGAAAATGTCCTCCTCGTCACAAAAGAACTAAAATTTTGGAAAAGGAGCATAACGGAATGTTATTGCGTTTATTGTTAGTTAAGAAAAGTCACTGCTTTAATTTCTGGAAAACTATTTGCCGATTAAATTTTATAGCACCAAATGTCTGTGATAACTCACTTTATTTACTACAAGGCAGACAGACTCTGTCTGCTGAGTAAAACTGGTATCTTCTGAAGTGCTATCAGATTAAGAAATCTGACATTTTTCACGATCTCTCGTAGCCGGCGTGCCCTTCCTGATCACGGCGGAGCTGTTCAAACAGTCGCACAGACCAGCAGCCTACACAATGGGAGGTTGTCTCAACTGGTTATCTAACTTCACCATTGGCTTTGTCTTTCCCTTTCTTGAGGTCAGAACACTTTCTTCTTTTTACTCTTAATTATTGATCTAAAGACATTGGCTTGCATGTGAAGGTTTCAATTTGATCTGGTGAACTTCACGAGTTGACATAAAACTATCCCAAAAAATTTATTGGAATCCCTTTTGGTAGATGCAAATGCTAAGGAATTACATTTCAGAACCACAAAACTAGTGAGATACTATTTCTTATGAAGGGCTACCATTTTGATCCACACTTTGGAAATAACAGATTTGCTCGAATTACTTTAAATGATCATATTTAAGTGAATAATATGAATCTATGTGAAGACACTGATCAGTTTAATGATTTCTCACATTCATTATCCACAACGATTGAATCATTATTAGGCAATCGGGAGTGTAATTTCTCTGGTGAGCTGTTTTTAGAACAGGTCTGTGTGTGATTCATTACTTGGGGGCTGCCAGTGGTAACCGCTGCTCTAAATTGTCCATCGTGGCGATTGCGAGTTTCACTTTTGCTTGGCTGTCAAAACAAACGACGGTAGCATAGTATAGGCTATTGGGTCAAGTCTGAAAATGAATTACTTAACACAACACACATTTAACAGATTGTTAAGAGCATACTTGTCTTGCAACATTAACCAAAACGAGAGAGTGATCTTATATTTCGACTGGGGCAATTCTAAACTCAGAGAATTAGTTGCTTAGTTCCCAGCAAGGCAAAGTAACAGTTTACAGCTTTGTGCATTTTGAACCCAATGTCATTCCTTTATTTCTGAAAGAAAAGCATACCACTTTTTGGGAACGTCTGTGACTAAATTATCACATCTTATAAAGTTGATTTAAATGTGATTTGCAAAAAAAAAAAAACAATGGTTAGGTTGTTTTGGCCACCTGGGTCGGTCCAATTTTTAACCCAAGTTGGGTTGTTTTCAACCCAGCATTTTTAAGGGTGTGCTATGGGTCAACAAAGGTTGGTAAACACTGCTCTAATTCATTCTCATCTGCATGTCTTGTAACTCCATTTGTGTGTTCCTAACAGATCTCTATTTGAACTGGGGCTTTGTGATGCCGAAATATTGTGCAAATGTGTTCCATGTTCAGCATGATCTCCTACTCTGTTCCAGTAGAAACTTAAAGAAAGATAGGGAAACAAACACACACGCAGACCAAAAAAAAAAAAGACACCAGTCTATATAAGCTGTGACGAATACCCTTTTACTTTTTGTAAAAGATAGAGTAGAATAATAATCTTTATTTATTATCTTCACGCATAAGATCTGCACCTCTGCATTTGACCTATCGCAGTAGTGGACACGGCCAACACACATCGTTAAAGGCACACATTGTAGCAACGAGGGACAACTGAAATGGCTTGAGGGCAGTCCAGTATGTCATTGTCTTGCTCAAGGACACCACAGCTGTGTGTCCAGAGGATGTTGGGGGTCGATGATTTTAAACTGGGGTCCTCACACTGGCAAAGCGTTAGAGGCACCCCTTCTGCATCTTGCTGTTTCCTCTTCATCCGCCGTGTATGAAGGTTGCATGTTGGTTGTTTATATTCGGACAAGGCAAGCATGAGAAAAGCTTGAATGATGGTCACCAGCTTAATTCTAGCATGGCATTCCCAGCACTTACTTTTTAGGTAAATGGAACACACCAAACTTTAGACTGACCTCCATCCACCATATTGTAAGGTGCGTCAGGCAAAGGACACACCCTCGCTATGTTGGAATAGCCAATATGGCGCAGAATGGTCAGGCAAATCCCCAAACGGGTACAACCAAGTTTGGGCCGACACTACATAAAACATAAACTAAAAGCATTCCCGCATGGGTCGTCCATGAAAACAGAGTTCTACGAATTTAACGATGATGACGCCTATTTGTTAGCAAGTATAAAATGGTACAAACCAAACAAAATGTTCCAGGGTTTGGCATCTTATTTCTTTGAATATTAGTGGGTTTTATTTTTACTATACATAAACAATCCTCTGCGATGAACAACAATTAAAACAGTTACGCATGTCCTGTTCACTCAACTTTATTTCTATGGCCCTTTCACAACTGCTGCAGCTATAACAAAGCATTTTCCTCAACACGTGCGATAAGACAGTTATAATGATACAGCCGGCGGGATAGAGTAGAACAACGTGGCCACACTGCAATCGATTTTTTATTTTCCTTCATGTGTCCTCCACAGCTGGCAACCGGTCCTTACTGTTACCTCATCTTCTGTGCAATATGCCTGGGAGTGGCCGTCTACACCATCTTCATCATTCCCGAGACCAAGAACAAAACCTTCATGGAAATCAGTCAAATGTTTGCCACCAAAAACAACCTCCTTGAAGAGGAGCTGACATCCAACGAGCATCTGAAAATGTCTCACATGAACGGCTATGGGACGCTGGGCCATCGAGATGTAAAGTAGCAGGCGGACCTTTACTTTTTTTTTTTTTTTTTTTTGACAAAACTGTGACAGATGTGTATAAGGTACATTATGGGCTCAACTCACATGTCTATCCTTCCGTGTTACAACCAACGATGTTTTAAGAGAATCTTTACTGTGTGTGACTCCAAAGTCACATGGCAATTAAGCGTCCGAGCATTTTAATCGCCATTTATCCAGGACATTTGTTCCACAACCCAATCTGCACATATCTGAACACATCTTGTGAGCATTCATATATGTATGTAAATATAACACCTCAGAAGCGGGACATGTCAATGTCGAGTGCATTTTGAATGTCTTGACACCCCAAAATGTAATTTTGTCCTACAGTTCTCACACTCCGAATGTGATGTTTATCTCTTTTTATTTAAGAGAGATATTGTGACTACTGTAGTAGTCATTTTATGTTGTGTTATGTGAGTTATTTATCAACATGCTTGTTGGTGTCGTGTATGAAAATACTTCTTTGTATAAAAAATGTGTAGTCAGAGGCAAGAAGTATTCAATAAAATTAGGAATTTAGAACCCATTAATGTTTCAAATGTTTTACAACTTTTTGACAATCTCCTCCTTGTGTCACTTGCCGAAGGGGCAGCATTATTGTTTAATAATGCTCCATTTCTTGGGCTTTAAAGTTGTAGAATCTTTTTGTATTGCTTATGAAGCCTGCTCCAAGAATATAACTAAGAAAAACTATAAGTAGTTGGTCAGAGCGCATTTATTTATTCATCAGTTGTGGACCTAATATTGAATGAGCAAAATAGTTATCTCAATAACAGATTAAATAATGATTTATTTTTAAACTCCTGAACAATAGTAAAGATATATATGAAACGACATTTTTAGTAATCCATATAACATACTTTGATTTGTTACATTTAACGATGAGGCAACAGACAGCGTATGAGAATCAACCATGCTATTCCATCATCAACATGGAAATGAGACATTAAAACGTAATGTCCACCCCTTGTGTTGTGCAACCTTGCTCTCTCCCAGTGAAAGCTGCCATGATCATAAACGTGCTCTTCTGCAGCCTGAATAACAAACGCGCCATGCATGTGTCATGTGACAGTGATAGCCATTCGGAATACTGAAGGATCCCTTTCGGCTACTTGATCCATCTGTCAGACCTCCTGCGGAACTAACACGCACAAGGACAAAAAATATTGTCACATGCTTGCATGTCCATCTTACTCAGAGAGGACTGAATGTACGAGGTGGAAGGGGGTTGCTATGTAATTCACATATAAATCCTATCATACACTTACAAGTGGAGGGAAAAAAATCTGTAGTACCTGTAACAGTGTTTTGCGAGTGTGCGTGTGATGACCCTGATGCCCCCCTCATTGGCTAGTGCTAAAAACTAATTTTAAGTGTTTGCCTGAATGGTTACTGTTTGCATCCCAGCATTTTCTGCTCCAATCTGCTGTCACGTAAAGAAGGACTGAAAAAGGAGAGGAGGGGTCCAACCTCTGGAGTTATTGAATGACAAAATGTTTCTGTCCGAGAGATATGACCAAAATGTGTGTCTGCACATAATAGAAACGGCCTTTCCGACAAAGTGTGCCTTGTCACTCAGTCTGCACACCGCATGGGTGCGTGGATAACATTATGGAACACGTGAGAGCGAGCGCACAGGCCCTCCGGCAGAGCCAGTCGATAAATCAGCCAAATAGCATCACAGGCTGGCGCAGGAAGAAGTCCAACAGATAAAATGCTCTCCCACACAACAAAGCCACACTCACTGTGTAATTAATTGCAACAAATTACCTCTTCCTCTCCCAGTCTGCCCCCACCTCTACCCCTCCCTCACGCCGCACTAACGAGCACACTCCTCGCGTGCGTGTCTGACGGAAGAGCACGGGCGCGTGCGCGCGCGCATGCCCGCGCTGCAGCCTTCATAAGTGCCTTAATGTGGCTTATTGCGGTGCGCGGTCCCTTTAGCCGTGGAAATATTCGCGTGACGGATGTGCTTTGTCGCCAGCGCTCCCCAGCGGAGGGCCGCCGCTGTCAGGGAGGAGATGATGACATTAACAGGGAGGCAAGGCGATGACAAATGCCTGTTATCAGCGAACGAGGCCGGTGACAAATCGAACGGCAGCGCCCAGGCAGCCCCGGCGCGGTGTAATAAAAAAGAAGATGGATGGTACACCCAGACAGGGCCCGCGTTAATGCGATTTCCACTGCTCTCCCTGACTCCCAATTAAGGCTGGGGGGTGTCGAGAGAGGAGATAGACTGTGTGTCTTGTGGATGAGAGTGTCTCAGGATGGAGAAACATGAGGCATGGAAAAACTCAACAGAGACCTCCGCCAAGGCTAATGTGGTATACTTACAGCGTTTCCCCCACTAGCGTTCGTTCCCCGCTACATTGGCGATTTTGATGCAATCAATTCATGAGTTTTTGTAGTAGTATAAGGGTAAGTCTGTTGCGGTAGTGCCACAGCAGCATCTCAGCCACCAATGAGCTTCACTGGATGAGATGCAGTGTAATTAAGTGTCACGACTCGTCCCCGGTTGCTTTATTATGACTGTTACCATGGTTTCTGTTCGCGTCGCCCCTCCCCTTCTGTGTTACCTCACAATCAATGTAATCAAAATCACCTACCTCTTGTTACCTGTCATGTATTTAAGTCCTGTCTGCCCTTCACTCTCTTGGCGGATCGATGATGTCGTGATGTCTTCTCGTCTCTTGGTTCCTGTCTTTGTCAGTTCTGTTTCGGTTAGCCAGTCTGTCGGTAGGTCCGTTAAGTTATGTTAGTTTGCCGGTTCTGTTGGTCTTGTTCCCCTCATCCTCCCTTCCAACTCCCTTTTCCCTCAATAAACCCTGGTCCATTCCGATCCGTGACATTAAGAGCAAGAAGGCCAGAGAAGGTCCCCAACTATTGTAAGATCCAGTAATAGCTGTTGTGAGCAGAACACGTGCCTCTGAGAACGGTTGTATACATTTGTGTCAAAGTTAAAATTATTTGAAGGTTCATAATTCGCGTAATATTTTATGACGATCTCATTTAGCCCAAGAAAAGTATACACTATTAACTGTGCTTTAATCAGTTTGTGTCACAGGTTTAGGGTTGTTGGACAAACAAAGCATGTGGAATCAAAAAGTACTAATGATGTCAAGCGATTAAAATATTCAATCGTGAATAATCACATTTTTTATTCTTAACTCATGGTTTATCACATTTTATTTATAGTAAAAAAAAAAAAATTCTGAGAAAGGGCTCGACGTCACATCCACAGAACACAAGAAATTCTAACCCGATTCAGTTCGAAAATGAGTTTCCAGAGGCTTGCAAGAATAGCCGTTGTAGACGTCTTAAGTGTTTATCTGCTATTACGTGTGAGTCATAAATAGTAAAATAAAAAGTCTATTGTAAAGGTATTTTCGGACCGCTTTAACAGAAATCCAAAAAAGCAAGACACAAAGTAGCAAAGCAAAAATTGGAATAAACTTACAGAACATGACAGAGACCAACAGAACTTCTGTTCTAAGAACAGTTAAAGAAGTAACAAAATTTGAGAAGAAACAGGAAACTCAATACAAGCAAACTGACGCAAATGGTGGAAGGGAGCAGATTGGGTAGAACAAAACCTAACAAGCAAGATAAGAGAAAGCCGAAGAGAAAACAATCGTTGTCAGATCGGAGTCTTGTTAAGTGAAGTTATGACAGAAGTTCAGAGAAGTATTTTGAACAACCGCTGTCTAAGCAGCTTTTGTGTGCTTGTTCCTTTTTTTGCATAAACATTATACTATAATCTGTCCGGGTCTCAAGGTTTTAAGCAACTAGTGTTTGAACACAACCAGTGCATCAACACATGTAGACAGACAATATAGTAATACTTAGAGGCATATATTCTTTATTCTCTGCGATAAACCGCTAATATTGCATTTAAATTACTGAATCACTTGAAAGTGTTATGAAACGCTTGTATTGCCCCCTAGTGGCCAAGTCACCAAAAGAAAACGCAAATAATTCATCAGGATGCACTGCTTCATTGTTTACATTTTAGTGAATTATTATTATTATTATTATTTATAAAATACAATATAGTCTATTAAATAATATCTGAGCTGTGAAAAAATGTCTACCATTTAAAAAAAAACAGGCTAATAAACTGTATTAAAAACAGATAACGGGAAGTTGTATTTAACCAAACAAATAAACATACACTCATACACAAGAGTAACTCCTTTGGTGAAGGTAATGAGGCTGAATGAACCTTTACAATCGTTTAAAAAAAGCTTGCATGTTAGGAAAAACAGGGCCGGGGGCCAAGATAAAGTGGAGGTAGAGAACATGGCGCTTTAATTTTCTGCAGGGCCCATCTGCTCCCTCCTTTCGTTCCTCGCTTTTACTCACATCTCAATCACAGTCATGCCTCAGAGGTAGTAGGTTGTTATGTGTCTCAGTGGCCAGGAGGAACATCATTAGAGTCTCTCTAACAGCGACAGTAATGAACAAACCCCCACATCTCTATGCCTTTACCCTCACACGATGAATAGTTCATTCAGCAGACAGCTTCAACTGCTCATCTTCTGCTCCTTGATTAGCACTTATCAGGCGTGTCAGCAAAAAGAACAGGTTTAGCTCAGATGGCAAGCCCTGCTCTTTAAATCAGCCCTCATAAAAAACAAACCCGAGTTGACAGACAATCTTTGGCTCACGGCAGACAGGCCAAAAAAGAGATGAGCTATGATTCTGTCCAGGCTGTTGGAACTCCTGTCCAAGGACCCAGATGTTATCGTTTTCTAAAAGGATCAGTTTGGGATCTTGAGAAATAGCCGTAGGATGAAGGTGCACCTGTTCCAGGACACCCAAGGGCGGCTGTTTTGTCACTCTGACAATGTTTTATAAAAGGCAGAGGAAGCTCAAAAGACTACAGAAGCAAAGCCATATATCTGCGGCTATTACACCCAGGCTAAAAAAGAAAGGGTTGAAATGAAGTGAAATATAGTTGTGGCTCAAAGGGGAGAAAAGAACAGAGTCTAAAGAGGGATGGCGGAGTCTCGGCGGGAGCCCGCAGGGGCTGTGCTCCAAACGAAAGACAGATGAGGCACCGTTGCAGACACTAACCCGTATCATACTGCGAGCTACGCAGTGAGGAGAGGAAGATATGTGGCTCAGACTAAAGTGAGATGTCTTCAGAGAGAAGGGCCCACCGCTGATGGTATTAGTTTGGAAGAACAAGGAGAAAAAAATTAGGAGCCCGCAGGGAAGGAGCACGAGAAAAGGAAGGGAGGAAGCGAGGTAAAAGTCCAAACTCAAACTAATAAGGTGTCATGTGGGTGGGCGGGCCGAAACATGACTTGGAGTTATTGCTGGGGCCGGTCCTGATGCTATAAGAATTACAGTACATGGATCATAGCTGGATCGATAGGTAGACAAAGTCATTACGGAGGGGCTGGCGTTGAACGTCTCCCATTGGGGCTGCGAGCAGGGACTGAGGGTTGATATTTATCACTATGGCGATGGTTAACACACTTTAACACACAGGTGGGGAGCTGTGTGCTCATATTTTGCTTGTTGCTCTTATTTCCAAAGCTATCTGTTGCAGCCGCATCGATCGTTAGGCCATCCTGGGTTCCTGGACGCGTTCCTTCTTGTACCCCGTGAAGGATGCCAAACATACAGTTGTAGCGCACGTGCTTACGGATCAGCTAAATGTCTGGGTGGGGTGTCCCTAAATCTACATTCGTCTTTCTATGCGCCCTGCCTTTGCAGAAGAGGAAGTAAGGGATGAAGAGCATGTGCTGGGTAGCATCGATCCTTTGTGTGCCTGGAGAAATTAGCCATGAAATTAAAGCCCCCATCAATGGCCTGGGCAGGCGCTGTCACCTGATCCACTATTATTTATACTCAGTGGAGATGATGATGATGTCTGCATCACATAGATGATAACGGGACAGAAGGAAAAGAGGGAGAGGGAGAGAGAGAGAGAGAGAGGGAGAGAGAGAGAGAGAGAGAGAGAGAGAGAGAGAGAGAGAGAGAGAGAGAGAGAGAGCGTTTCCAGCCTCCATCCACGCTTGGTGCCACTGACCTGCCATCATTTATACTGCCAGAGCCCAAGTGCAAGGTTAGCGCCAGCAGCACAGGCTGCCATCAATCACTGTTGAGCTGGACGGAGAGAGGAAGGGGGTCAGTGCCTCTCACAGCCAGCCTCTGCTGATGAGAGAGTATTTATAGGTCAGGAAGGAAGGGAGAAAGGAACAGACTGGACGCGCAGTCCGTCTTTGCAGCTTATTGTGCGTGCGCAGAGAAGCACATAACGTAACAACTAATGCCAATGCATCCATGTCAAAGTACACACATGCAACTTGAGCACATTTACAGAGCTGATGGTTGGCGTAATTAGCTCAAAGACTTGGTGACACGCTCTTGTAAAAAGACAAACAGCCAGCAGGTGGCGCCCATTGCCCACACATTGCATGAGAGAACATACGTTCCTTGTTTCTATCTATCTATCTATCTATCTATCTATCTATCTATCTATCTATCTATCTATCTATCTATCTATCTATCTATCTATCTATCTATCTATCTATCTATCTATCTATCTATCTATCTATCTATCTATCTATCTATCTATCTATCTATCTATCCATCCATCCATCCATCCATCCATCCATCCATCCATCCATCCATCCATCCATCCACCCACCCACCTACCCATCTACCCACCCACCTACCCACCTACCTACCTACCTACCTACCTACCTACCTACCTACCTACCTACCTACCTACCTACCTACCTACCTACCTACCTACCTACCTACCTACCTACCTACCTACCTACCTACCTACCTACCTACCTATCCTATATATCTTATACATATGTGACGACATTAAGCAATTTTGGTATTTTAGCAGTTTAGTATTTTAGGACTTCATTTACATCCCCCGCGATTAGTTTCCATTCAGGGAATATACATCGGCAGACCAACACCCCGCCTCCACCAATGCAGTGAATGAATGGTTGCTGGTCCTCAAAAAAAAAAAAAAAAAAAAGTACTACCATGAACCGGATCCAGACGGAAAAAAAGTTTGGGGACCACTGGTAGACTGATTCCAAGATTTACTTTTACACTTATTTTTGTGCTGCAATTTGTTGACAGACCATCCCATTGCAATACAGAATGGAAAGGAAAGCACTGCATAGCAAAGACAAAACTTTAAAATGTAAAAATACCGAAAACTGCACATGCAGTGATTTAGCAATTACAGTACAGTCTTCCTAACTTTCTGGCTTTTGGGCTGCAAAGTCTAATCCCCATCGCAAAAAAATTGGGGCTGGTTGATGTAACGCTTTACCCATTTCCCTTTGTTAGAGAAAGTCAATATGTAGTATAATGGAAATGTATAAAAACATGACATATGATAACAACTTCTTCAACCATCCATTTTCTTATCCGGTTCATGGTCGTAGGGTTGCAGCTGACTTTGGGTAACAGGGGACTCCACCCACTCCCCACCCCTGGTCAACAGTTGCAGGCTTCATATAGTATAACTTTTGAGCTCACTACCAATCAAAATTCATAGATCAAGTTCATGTCACAACAATGAAATAATTGATTGAATTGATGCGGCTGCTGTTGTCAATCTGCAGTGACAAACTAAATCAACATGACTGGCACTGATGGGAAGACCAGGAACTGTCGTATGTAGTTCAGTGGTTGCACTGAATGACAAGAAGAAGGCGACACCCCTCAGCCCCCACTTACCCACATCTCCCATTACAGCCTCAACACTCAAATGGCCCTTCTTAGGACATGAAGGTCAGCATGGCAGATAGTCGGGGTGTTTGATCGATAAGCGCCACCCTCCCCTTGGTCCACTGACAGGTTCTGTCATGCATCCAGCAGGACTCGTATCCCTCAGCCCCACCTCCCTGCCCCCATTTTGAAGGAGAACTGTCACGAGCTGACACTGTCACATACCAGTCACGTGCTTTCAACGCACTGATAATGTGCCAAGGAATTTCACCAGGACTGTAAAGAGGGAAGTGGGTGGCTGGGGGGGTTAGTACGTGTGAAGAGGCGAGGTGTTGAAAGTTGTGCGAGTGTGCGTGTGTGTGTGTGTGTGTGTGTGTGTGTGTGTGTGTGTGTGTGTGTGTGTGTGTGTGCGTGCGTGCGTGCGTGCGTGCGTGTGTGTGTGTGTGTGTGTGTGTGTGTGTGTCTGATGCTCAGCTTCAATTCTTTTTTTTCCTGCTCTATGGACATTTTTGAATTAAGAAAAAGCTGTAGTAGCCATTCAATCCGATGAAAGGGACCAGCTCAAATTATGATGATGGAAACGAATCCTTCCATTTTTTTTTCCTTAGTTACTTGTTAAAGAAGGTTCTGCTACAGTTGGTTTTTCAGGTGCTCCTCAGAGACCCCAAGCACAGATGGAGGTGGCAGAGCCTCGCCTTAAAGGCCACATTCTTGGGTAGTTAACACTTTGACGGCAATCCCTTAAATTGACATGTGGCAAAGCAAAACTGCGATTCCAAGTGGTGTATGTACGTTTGTGTGTTTTTAGGGACAAAGGGAGGGTTGGTGGTTGAAGGGGTGACAAGGAGATAGTGTTGCTGATTGACATGTGAAGAGTGGCAAAAAAAAAAAAGAACGCTCCCTTTGGAATGCACCAATCTCCCAGTGTCCTATGTTGCTTGCGTCTGATGGTGAATTGTTAAAAGCATTCCTGGCAGTTAGGGTGAGGGTGAAAGGAGGGTGAAAGGAGACGGTCTACTGCCAAAAGAGGAGTCTGTTTACTCCTAAAGAGGCTGAAGAGTATCCATGCAGCCTTGACACACAAAATACAGCAGCTGGAAAAAAATGAATATAATTTCCAGCCACTGTCTTATTAAAAATCACAGATCCTTATCCTATCCTTTTCAAAGCACTGACTATCAGTTCAAAAGAAGCTTGGTGGCCCTCCCACGCACACCTTTCCCTTGCCTTCCATAACCCTCTTATCCCCCGAGTTCCCCACCATCTCAAACCCACCCACCGAGCCACGGAAGGCGGTGGTCCAGCTCTCCAACAATGTCCATTTGGAGAGGCAGGTTAAACCGACCACACGACAGGGGCAAAAGGCCCCCGCTTACAACGTCTAATTGGTTTCACAGGCCGCAGACTGCACAGGAAAGCAGGGAAGGGAGAAGGGGAAAAAAAGGCAGAGGGGGGTAAAGGGGAACGCTACAACAGAGATAGAGACAGATAAATGGTGGGAGGACAGGGAGAGGTCAGTGCAGGAAGGAGGGATCAGACAGAGGCAACATGGACACCAGGGGGGACGCTTAAGACAGAGATAGAAAGTTGGATCACATGGATGGAAAAGACACAAGGTCAGAGGATGAAGACAAAGGCAGGATGGAGGTGAAACAGGAGGACATAGAATGATAGAGAACACTTGTTCCCATGATTAAGCTGTTTGATTTTACGGTGACTTTTACAGCAGTAGCAAGACTTGTTGAGCCAGTGAGCGCTGGTGGATCAGTAGTTTTCAATGCCAGATGCATTGCATACACAAATTGACAATTTTGGGCACATTTCTGCCCAAACAGCTTTTTACTCTGGCTAAAATTTACCTACATGGATAGGCCTCTATTTTCGTGCAATCTCAAACTGACACATTTTACTACCTCGTGTCCCGCTTCCACCACCGCCCCAAAAAAGCAAAGCTGGCAGGACATCAGCAGGAAGTCTTAAACATGCACTGAAATGGAAGGTAACGCATTCAAAGTAAGAACACGTAACCTGGCAAAGCAACTGTTGCAAACTGTACTTGGAATTTGGGGATATTTTTTGGTATGTGAGTGTTCTATGCTGATTTATTCTTGATGGAAAAACATCACAGTAGCAGTCTGAATTTACTGTAAACTCATAAATGTCAGACATGGAAAATAAATCATATTTCCAGTTATAATCTTAGTACATACGTTACATGAAAAACAAAAACATTGAAAACAAAGTTTAGTAATAATAAAATCCATTTGTAATTTTGCATTGCATTTAAAAATGGTGTGTTAAAAGAAACAAGCCACAGAACAAAAAAAATCTGTGATAGCTTTAAGAGGAAAGAAATCTGGAAGTGCTCAGTAGATGAAGGAGTCACTTTGTGAGTCCTCTGAGAATTTATTTCTTTTTATACTCAGATGAGCGTCATGTGTATTATTGGTAAGTATGGACCAACAAATGATATTCCCAGAAACATCGCCCTGGATGCTCAGGTACTGCAAAAATCTTTGCAAGTCTGATTAAAACGCAGAAGCTTTAACATTTTAATTTGTCATATGTTTGTTATTTAACACTGATTTTTTCCTAATCATGACACCTTTACCATCCTTCAAAGTTTATTGCTTGGAACACGTCCATCTCTCGTGCCTATGACATTTGTCCTCAACTAGTCTAGACCAGACTAATAACACATATAAATTCCTAAAGTGACTGGCATTCCCATTCGACGTAAAGTGATCTTCCGTGCGCTTGCCAGGAATGAGTGAACAAGACCACTGATACTTCTCTTTCACTATTATATGAGGGACTTAGTCATTCTTATTGTTCCTGCCCCAGCTGTCCCTGCCTCTTCAGCACTAGATAATTCAGATCTACATCTACATGTGCTAGAGCTCAGTAATGGGTTTTCAACATACACCTCTTTTATTTTCCACATTTTATTCACATTTTCTTCAATAGATTTTTTACGTACAAAGTGACCCAACTGCCATCTCATGTTTATCCGTGGTAGGAAGAGAATATTGTTTGTCCTGATTTTTGTTCTGACACCAATTTTCTATTAATCATTTAGTTAGCATAGCACGTGATTCAAACTATATTTACGTAGTGTCACCGATGGTGTACGGGTTTGCACATGTGACTCAATGGATGTCAACTTCTTGATTAATAATCCACTGCAAAATATGTTCAGACAACTGGTTAGCCGTGAGTGGTTGTGACTTGGTAACTGTGATGTCATTTTCAGTCGACAGCAAGTGGCAAAATGGCCGCCCCCTAGATGGATAAAAACAGGTTGGATTTTGCCTGTTCAATTCATATTCCACAAATAAAACAATCAGAACACTGTGTTTCGACGTAGTTGGGCTGCGCAGAACATATCATTTCAAAGATAAAAATTGGGGTTGACTTGTCTTTAAGACTTGAGCCCTTGGCCCTGTAGTGTAGTGTAGTGTTCTCATTTTTCCCCTAGTGGAGTTTTTTGGAGTTTTTTCCTTGCCCTCTTGGGAGCTTAAGATCAGGGGATGCTTTGAGAATAATTGTCAATTTGTTTTGTATATGTGAAGCCCTTTGAGACTGCTTGTGATTTAGGGCTATATAAATAAACTTGACTTGACTTGACTTAAATCCAGCTAATATGACAAGCACTAGCTGTTGCATTGCATTCTGGGACGTGAAGTACCAGTGATACTTTACAGAGAGTATTGGTTCCGAATAATTGTTTTAAAGTCCAATTAGCCATTATCTATATTTTGATTTAAATATTATTATCAAACTTATAAACTCTCGTTTCACCACTGGTGGTAATGAGATGACAATGATAATGGCAATCATTTTAGTCAACGTAAGGGTGGATGGGCATTATACCAAAAGATATACACTTGCATGTGTGAGCAAATGAACAGCATTCTCGTACAAATTAAATACGCTTAGAATAATTAGAACTGCAAGAAATAATTCAATAATCTTCCGAGTGTTTGTTTGGTTTACAGAGTGGTAGATTATTGGAGTCCACGTGAAGCCAGTGAAAGTTACTTCATTTTTTTTCCATTTTGTTGCTCCCACTTGTGAGATTCAAACTATTCAGCAGACAGCAAACATCAGTCCAGCCAAAGACGCCATTGTTGGCGCTCAACGTGTGATAGAATGAGACACTTTGTCCTCCAAACGTGGATACCAAGAACATGAAAAAGATACTTTGATGAGCACAAAGCGATCTTCTATGTCTCAAGACTAGTGTGAGCAAACTTAGGAAAAGTGTCAGCGTGCGTTCTGTTCTGGAGGCAGAGTCTTGATAGATGCTTGCTAGGAGGCGAAGGGTTAAGCTGTCAGTTAGTTGGGGGAGATAGAAGCTGAGAGCAGCCCATGAATCTTGAAGTCTCTATAGGCACAGCATGGTAAAATAATTAGGCTTGCCTTTGAAGCAGACTAAATAAACACAGCGGCACTCAACACTAGCCCCATCCCCACACTCTGTCTTTTCTCTTCCTTGTCTTCAAGTGGACTTTGCAGATCCCCTTCCCCACCCTTTTACCTGCCACACTTAACCCCTCATGTTACCACCCATATGCCCTATCGCAGCTTTTTTTGCTTTCTGTATACTTTCACAGGTAAGAATGGTGGAAGGAAGAGCGGGACCAGGTGTTGCACAAGTCATTTTTAATAGCTTTGAAGGAATGGATTTTATACTGAGGGGGTGTTGAAGGAACAGAGTGGCTGCAGCATTTAGCCAGGAATCCAATCGTGTCATGATACTGTTACGGGTCTCAGACTGTCTTTTAAAGACCCGATAACAGCAGAATGGAAAAAAAAGTCTCATGTTCAGGATATGCTAATGTTACAAAGACGAGAAAGTAAAAATAAAATTCACAAATAGCTTAGCAGTCATTTTTAGAAGCAGAGACCTTTTGGTTTTTGGTCGACTTTCTTTGGGTCAGCAGTTATTGACCTGTAAGGGTTATGGACCAGCAGTATAGCAGTTTTGCTGCTGACGAAAAAAAAAAAAAAAAAAGGCAGATGCTAAGAGATGCTAGTCTGTGCCCTGAGTACTATTGCCGAAATGTCCTTGTGCGAGGTTCCTCAAGAGGCGCAATGTTTGAGTGCCCCTTCATTTTGACTCTCCTTACATGCATATGTGTGGGATCTGCCCTTGGCCATAAAAACTGGGAAAACCCCACCGACTGAACTGCATGGAAATAAACCACTGTAGTTCGGCAAAAAGTTATTTCACTTGTGAATGCTGACTAACAAAGCAAATCTACAAAATGAGGCAGTGCTGCATAATTCTTTCACCTGAGCAACCTCCACATTGACTCCAGTTCAAATTTATGGATGTCCAAAAATGACTCAAAACGGAGTCCAGTGATGTGAAGGTGACAATCTCAGATATTGTTTCAATAACAGTTTTTCTGACCGCATAGGCTTATAGAAAGAAATGTATCCAAAAACAAAAATGAACTCTCAATTTATACCTAAAATGTTTTTTAAAAAATCGGCACTGAACTTACTTTAGAGGCCATACCTTTGGTGCTGTTATAGTTAATTGACAAATTTGGTGTCAAAGTGTACATTTTTGGCAACAATCAAAATAAATAAATAAAAATAAAAAAAATAAAAATAAAAATACCATTATTCCCTTGTTCATGAAACATGCATGAGGTGTTTGATGCTCTCTGTAATTTGGATCAGGGATGACAACGGACTCGGACTTGCTGACGAACAAGACAAGAACACAGTATCAGTTTGACTCGTGTTTATTCGATGCTTAGAGGGTTTCTCCATTGCAACAATTTCACTCTAAAAGCCTCCGTTGCTTTTGTACCACTGAGCTCTGGCAACAACGTCATTAGAGTAGTCACGTCCAGTGGTCTTCCTGTCAACGTGGTCATACGTTTCCACGGAATTGGGGCCCATGTTGTAGGCTGCCAACCCACCTGCAGACGTTCAATGCAAAATCAGACAGAAGGTAACGTGTGAGTCATTTACTAGCAGACAAACAAACCTTTGAGGTGTTGCTCTGCAGTCCAGTTCGGGAACTTCCTTCCGATAGTACGGATCATGTCGATTAAGATGTCTCTGCCTTGGCAGAGGTGTTCCTCGCTATCCCATCCGCCTTGTGGAGTGTGATGCCTTTTATCAACCTGCACATACAGTATTACAGTTGAAGTGGGAAGGACAGCAACAGAGTTGCTTGTAAGGATTGCCGATGGATTTAAATCTACTACATCTATTTTCTAGAGTTGTTCGAAAACATTATACACAAAGTACCATCTCATGGAAAATAACTCTAACCACCATAATGACCAACATTCAAAAACAGTTGCTTGGTAGACCCAAAATAGATACTCATGCATCTACTCAAATACTACATGAAACTTTTACAATTAATTGCACAATGGTGATTTTGGTCTTATTTTTGCAAACAACTACCAACCTGCATGAGTCCCCAGGCATTGCCATGGTCTCCCCAGCCATTTTGCAACGTATTTCCAGCCCTGGACTCTCTGGAAATGATGCCAGCAATAATAGCAGGATCAATTCCCGCCTGCGCTCCTACTCTCTGGATGATGCTCTTGTATCTGTTCATTCTATTCAGATCTGTTCGTGCCATGGCTTCGGATGCAGGCACTCCTTCAAAGAGAGATACCACACAGTATCATACAAGTACCTAAATGATCTAATCTTAAATCTCATCACAATTATCTTTACTGAAACTGCCTCAGTCTGTTTAAATATTGCATTGAATTGTTTTAATAATTATTCTGTCATCATTGGGGCCTCCATAAAGAAATCAAGGTAAAAAAAAAAAAAAAAAGTGGACATTTACCTTCACACAACAGGCGATCTTGATTGGCTGTTGCCCTGGACGCTCCACTTGTATCAACCAACATGATGTTCCCGAAACCTAAACGTGCACATTTCAATTTAATCACGTCAACATCTGCAGCTCACAAGAGGAAATTTGAGCGTAAGAAAAGGCACTCTCACTCATTGTCCTCGTCAATGTGCGACCACCTACAGCACAGTTGGAAACAATCTAGTTTCACAGGAGAGAGAAAAAACAAAAATAAATGGGCATTTGTAGTAGGCATAACTGTTATGCCTGTTATGCCATAACAGGAAGAAACCATTCCTTATTTCCTGATAGGCTTAAACAAGACTGTCTTAAAGGCACCGCAACACCCGCAAATGAGCTCTCTAATGCGTATGTGCTTGGGGATATTCTCATTTAGGTCATCCATCCATTTTCTGAACCGCTTAGTCGCGGGCGTGCTGGAGCCTATCCCAGCCGTCATCGGGCAGTAGGCGGGGGACACCCTGAACTGGTTGCCAGCCAATCGCAGGGCACACAGAGACAGACAACCAATCGCACTCACACTCACACCTAGGGACAATTTGGAGTCTTCAATCGGCCTACCAAGCATGTTTTTGGAATGTGGGAGGAAACCGGAGTGCCCGGAGAAAACCCACGCGGGCCCGGGGAGAACATGCAAACTCCACACAGGGAGGGCCGGAGGTGGAATCGAACCCGCACCCTCCTAACTGTGAGGCGGACGTGCTACCCAGTGCGCCACCGAGCCGCCTCATTTAGGTCATTTCTTTCTAAATCACAAGTTGAATGCTCTCTTTTTAGTCCCCTCTCTCTCTCTTCTGCCTTTTGTGTGCTCAAGTTACGTCTAAAATGGTAATGCAGTGTTATGGATAAGCAGATAACATGCGGAAATAGACAAATACCTGTCTTGATGGTGTCGAGTTTCTTGCAGTCAGCCTTGCTCCGACCAGCTTTCTGTATTTTTCTATTGGAAAAACTGCAGTTTATATACCCTTGTGGAGGGGGACGACGACCCCTTTTTATGTTTACTTTCACTTTTGTTTTTACTTTCACTTCTGCTTTGACAGAAATCGCACTTTTCCGAGAAGTCCCCTGATTTAGGTTCAGAAAGTGGCTAGTTAATAAAAGTCTCGCAATTTCGTCGGTGTCATGTAAACAACACATTCAAAAAACGTCTGCGTCAAGAGGAGCCACCACAAAAACAACTATAATGGAAAAAGTATAAATGCAGCCCTGCCCTGTTTTGTTGTTCCTATTCACAAGTACTCCCGTCATAATCATGAAGAAATAAAATATGTCTCGCAGTTTCGTTGGTGTCATGTGAACGACACATTAAAAAACGTCATGTGTCATGTGAAAAACACATTTAAAAAAGTCTGCGTGAAGAGGAGCCACCACAAAAACATCTATTGTGGAAAATGTATGAATGCAGCCCTGCCCTGTGTCATTTTGTTGTTCCTATTTGCAAGTATTCCCGTTATAATCATAAAGAAAGAAAATGTCTCGCAGTTTTGTCGATGTCATGTGAACGACACATTAAAAAAATCTTCATGTCATGTGAACGACACATTAAAAAAAAACGTCTGCGTAAAGAGGAGCCACCACAAAAGCAAGTATTATGGAAAATTTGTAAATGCAGCCCTGCCCTGTCATTTTGTTGTTCCTGTTCACAACTACTCCCGTTATAATAATAAAGACACACGCATGTCCAATATATGTTGAATATAACAACATGTACTATTTAAACATATTTTAAGTCATCACCGTTTAATTTAATACCATGACAACTTACAATTGTAATATAAAATATTTGAAAAAGTGAGACAGGTTAGTTTTACCCTACTGATAATGTATCGTCGCAATAGCAAGTCTACAGAATAAGAAAATATCAAGTGTTTTGCATGACAGTACACAATCCCATTTTATAAACTAACCTAAAAGGATCCAATAATGTAATATATTACTCCAAACACCCACACACATCATCTCTATCTTCATATTGATGCAATTTCAAGCAACCATGGCATGATTGCCATTAATACACAACATTCCAGCAGATAAAACACCATCCAACACAAAACTGCCATAACATCTGATACAGAGGAGCATGAGCAACTATAAGGCAGAGGGCCAAATTAAGTTGCAGGCACTGGGATTGTAGTCTATGTTCTAGCAGATGTTTCCATCATATTTATTTATTTGCTTAATTATTTGTTTATTTTTACTGAACTCTTGAAGGACTGTGAGGAATCTTAAAGTAGGCCAGTGATCTCACCACAGCGTAGACTGATGGTGATGATGCATGAGGGAAATTACGTTTGGCTCCAAAATTCCAGGTCCTCTTCTTTCTTTTCAAAGAAGCTGAGCCTGAAATATATTCATGCTACAGTGTGGCTCTCAAGCTGCCATCTTCGTGTGTTGAGGGCCATGTTAGCATTCCAGTGTATTTGTTTATCCCTTAAATCTGCTGATTTTAGCTTTCAATTCACTTGGTCAGTTCTTATTATTGCATCAGTTTCCCAATTAGTTTTTAATATTTTCAAATGGTACATGTGACATTTTACATCCATCCATTTTCTGCCTCATTAGGCCCACAGGCGTGCCAGAGTCTATCCCAGCTAGCAAGAAACCAGTCGCAGAAGTTTTGAACATCAATGATGAATGCTAATGCAAAAAAAAAAAATCAATTTCACTGTAGCATGTTTTTTTTATACCACAAAGAGCAAACAATGCAGAATTTGAATATTGGACAATGTACTTGTCTTCTGTTAAAACGTCCATCAGTTTTGTAATGGGTAACACTGACATTTATTTCTAAAAATGTGTCATATTTATCCAGATCATGTGCAGTCTTTTGTGTAAGAGCTAGAACAGGGCCAAGGTGACCAAGTCTCATCTTGCAGCTAAAAGCTTGGCTTCTCTAAGCCTTTATCACTGTCTTGATTTTGTGTACCGTATTTTCCGGACTATAAGGCGCACCTTCAATGAATGGCCCATTTTAAAACTTTGTTCTTATATAAGGCACACCATTAATGCATCATGTCAGATCTTTAATCCAAATCAAATCATTCTCCATTTTCTCTTTTTTATTTCAACTTCAGACGCAACAAATTACTTTGTAATCACAAAATAATGATCCATAGTCTTTTTGATTCATGATTCATAGTCTTCAGCGGGCCACTTATGATTGATTTCATGACACAATGCTTCGGGCCAGTTTAAATTTAGGAATTTGGTTCCATATATAAGGCGCACTGGACCATAAGGCGCACTGTCGGCTTTTGAGAAAATTTTAGGTTCTTAGGTACGCCTTATAGTCCGGAAAGTACGGTACTTATGATATTTAATTACGCAAACTTCATCATTTATAACAAAAGGATTTAGACAAAATATCACAATCCCCCCAATAAAACCATGACACAATTAACATGTGACTAGCAAGGGTCTCGCTACTCTCATAAACTGAGATATAAAATGTGCAGCTGTTATCACTTCACACGTGCAACACTTTGCACACCACACCCAGGAGTTCAAATGTTATTGAAAGATACAATTTAACGTGATTACGTCAGTGTGTGAGGACCACCGCAGGTTGCACCAGTCCCATATGCGGGTCTCATCTGCTTAGGCCCATTGAAGAATGTAGCCTGCTTGTGCACACGCCAAGCCATGTGATAGCTCAACACCTCGCTGGGACTTGCTGTCAATTCACGCAGAGATTGGCTAAGATAATCGGAGTAGAAAATATTTTGTTAGTAACCATTTGCCACTGCATATGTGACACCTTTTTCTATTTTTCTGCCCACGACATGACCAACTAGGCTGAGGCAAATTTCTAGAGCCACTTTCAAGTGACAGTCGGAGTCACGCTGTTTATAACACTGCATCGAAAACAAAAGGTAAGCAGAGCTGCAAGGGATTTTGTTGGATGTACAGATTAGAGTCATCTGATGGGGTTTGCTTCTAATAAGTAATAATAACATACTTGACTGCTTGATGAAGTCGATTTAATGGGGGCGGAGGATATTTTGTGTTTCGGCTGCTATGTCGACTGTCCCTAATCTTCTTGGTGATGAGATTCATATGTGTGCCGGCTCACTTGCAAAGTCAGCTAGACAAAAGAAAATAGGGTGTGTATAGTCTGCTATAATTCTTGATACTTGGACTGATTTAACAGAAACACGTCACAGATATTAAGATACATTGGGAACGGCAGTAAATTGCAATGCCTTCTTTAAATGTGATGTGTTGATGCAATACCAAGGAAACTAATTTGAAGAAAGGAAAGGATCTTGTTTTCCCGCAAGTTATCTATCATTACCACGTCGCCACACTCAATGAGCCGTGTTCTACCATCATTGTGGAGTTTTTTAAAGATGTTCCAACAAGCCTCTGGATTCGCTGCAGTCTTCCTGACCCAAGAGGCCAGACGAGTGTAGACCTAG
Organism: Syngnathus scovelli; assembly: GCF_024217435.2. Lineage (NCBI taxonomy): Eukaryota > Metazoa > Chordata > Actinopteri > Syngnathiformes > Syngnathidae > Syngnathus > Syngnathus scovelli. The sequence continues at coordinate 10,371,556 of NC_090851.1, read as the reverse complement.
CATACATACGACATTCCGCAGCTGCCCCCAAAAAAGAAAACCACAAAACCGACAGCTCGCGCAACAACAAAACATGTAAAGATAAAGCTCCAGAGAACAGTGAAGTTAGAGATGACTGAAAAGCAGAGGGAGGTTTGATTCCCAAAGGACCACTGAATTTTCTCCGTTTTCGTCTGTGCTTTTTCATGGCCCTTTCACTCCCAAGTCTGCACAGCTGTTTGCGGGCCAGGGGCTTCTTTCTCCAGGGCCCAGATGAAAGAGCTGCCATAAGCAGCCCTGCAGGTAGGTCTGCTAAAGCCATCGCTTTGGCTGTCCACTGCCCACCACAAAAAGAAAAAAAAAAAACGCCAGCGAGGGAATGGGAACCAAAAAGGAGAGGAGGGGACTGTGGAATATAGAGGGTGCGAATGAAAACAAGGACACTGTTAAAACAGATGGATGAAGAGAAAGTTAAGAGGGAATGATGGAAGAAAGGGTATAGCTTAGAAAATGTGGAGAGATGGCGCAATGGAGTGAAGGGGGAAAAAATGAGGGAGGCCAACCCAGCCCTCCCGCCTCCTCGCCACCCCTGATACCTGGAATGATATCTGCTTTTATGGACTTTGTTAAAGCATTTCCAATGCTATTTCTTATGTGTTTACAAGACAGTAAATCGCGGCCTGCGTACGACGGGGCTTATGAGGTAAAATATACAACCCTTGTCTTCTTTGTCTTCATTGCTATCATCGTAGAATATATTCACACAAGATATGAAAGACTCGCGGTCTGGATGCATAAACTCTTTTAGGGTCTCTAGTGGCTCCCTCTCTCAATTAAAACAATAACACTCAGCATCTTTACTGACATCAATTCGTGAAGTGGACTCTTGGGGAGTCTTTACTGTAAAACATGGCTGGTGCTGAAATTCACTACTCCGTTTGGGATCCATGTTGCAGCTGGGTCAGGCCTGAGAATCCATCCATTCATTTTCTATCGTATTCATCTTGATTAGGGTCACAAGCAAGTTGGAGCTTATCTTCGCCGACTTTTGGGAAATGCCAGCTAATGGAGTAAAAATTAAGTCAGCGTTGGCATGATACATACCTAAATGAAAACAATCAACTCTCTTTTGTGCATCTACTTTACAATATGACCATAATGAATCTTTGACAGGAAATATTGTTGTTCATTTAAATAGGCGAGTTTCCATGTAGGTGTCTACAATGAAAAAAAGAAGATGGATAGTTTTATTCCATATGGTCACAAAAGAAATCAAATTTCTCAATAAAAAAGAAGTGACGTTGGCCTGAAGCAACCTGTTGCGGTTGTCGCTGGAGTTGTCATTCAGCAAAATCTTTTCGCAGTCCCCAAACTATTTTCCTACTTCATGGTAAGCATTGCAAGCCAATTCTAGAGGCAGTACCCAACTCTAAAGATATTTTTCAATAGAAAAATGGACAAGGTTAACCTTCTCAAATGATATTCGAGTTCATAAAATGTGAACTAAACCCAAACTGTGATGACACAAATATAATACAAAAATAACAATCAATAAAAAATTATTGAAAGTTAATTACACCAAACATTATATATTTTTTTATTTCTGCGTGATTTTACTGAGTTGCTGACACCAAGCTATCTTTTTTTTTCATCCATCTCTGGGTCACTTGTGGAGTTGCCCCTCCTGGTGAACAATTTGTCTTACTGCCACATTGTCATGGTTATTTGAATATCAGTGCAGATTAAAAGAAAATAGCAGAGTGAAACCACATTTTCAAGGGCATGCTAATAAACAGCATCTAGCATAAACGTCTAAGGTTTTGTCGGCATCCTTCATTTCCTAAAAAGAAGAGATCAGTGCCTGATTCATTTCTGGCTATTTTTTTCTGAATTTGTGCTAACTACGTAATTTTACTATATTCAGTGTTGTACCTGCAGTGTTTATGTTCATTGTGAGTTTTTTTTAACTAGGTGTTCTAAAAGGCAAATTGAAATATATGAATTAAATCTGCTTGTAAATTACATTTTTTTTCATTGTTCTTAATTTCTAAAGGAAATTGCGACAATAGGAAAATGTGGGTCCCAGCTTGAAAGCAGTAAAGTTGGATTCTTAGAATATTTGCAGAACTCTTGAATGTTGTATTATGTCATGTACAACATTTCTTCAGAAAATTTTAGTCAAACTTTGACTGTGGTGGTCGATTTGTTGGAATAGAATACACTTCGGATTTCATTATACTGTAAAAACCACAATTGACTGTTCGTTTAGTGTTTTATGAAGCAATGGTTTACCTTTCTTAACAGTCATTGTGGGGGCCATTGGTAATGAAATGGTTGAAAGCTGATTTACAGCTAGCGTGAAATTGATTCTCACTCAATGCCCCATTGACGAGCGACCGTTCCAGTATGTCGTTCGTCTCTCGTCAAAAGTTTGCTGGATTAGACTCCCACCCCTGCACGTGAAAAAAAAAGCGTTGGCTACATTTTGTATTATATGATTTAAAAACCCTTTTATATTGGAATATTTTATTCAAACTAGAAATAATTCAAGATCTTAGCTCATACTTGAGTTCTATAAGCATGGTGCAAACACTATTATATTTTTTCCACTGTAAAGATTTTCCCAAGGAATTTTGCCACCACATGATGACAAAATCATCTGCGATCAAACTGGTCAGATTAATGGGAAATTATCCACTGATTCCCCATTTCCCTGTATATTTTTTTAAATAGTACTTTGCGGGATCAATTAATCCAAAACTGTTTTATCAATATTCCAGATTATTTTTTAAGGAACAGAACAAAGAATACTTCAATTCAAACCAAGGTGAGTGAATAAAACTACTGCGGTAACTCAAACTAAAATTGGGGGGGGGGGGAAAGTTCATTCACAAAATAAAATTAAAATTAAAATGCTTTAGATGGATTTTCTCAGAGTAACGAAATCAATATTGACACAAAAAGGGAAACAATCAAGATGACAACTATTACCTAAAAATGATGATGATACTTACATAAAAAGGGAACCAATTCAATATCATAAAGCAGAATATTTGTTTATCAATGATGATATAGTTTGTTGCAGTATCCTTTTCAAAAAGTCGTTTTACATGACCAAATTCCAAATAGTATTTTGTTGTGATTATGAAACAACTACAAGCTGAGCTGCAGTTGAATGAGTTCAATTTGTAGTTCATGTAGGTGGTAAAAGCTTTCCGCTAAAATGCTTGAGGTTTTGGGGAGTCACTGTCGATCAAGTCCATATGCCGTATTTTCACACACCATGTCTCTCTTCTGTTTTCATCTCTTCATCTATTGTATCTACCTTTCCCCTGGCCTCATTTAAGGGTGTGTATTTTTATGCTTCGCATTAGCGAGGGGAACGAAACCTCTCACTTAATGGTAGTCTACTCAAGTGCAGTCTCAGACATTCAGTCAGTCATCCCCAGAGAATAAGAGCAGTGCATCTTTGCCAAAATGTTTCTCTCCTTTTTCTCAGCTCCCAATGATTTCTGTCTTTGTCCTTACTCACTGATACAGTATTCGTTAGTGACGTGATCCAAATGAGAAAAGCAGTGTTGGGAAGGCCAAGGGAGAAGAGGAAAAGAATGGGAATCTGTGGCAAAACTTGGACTGCTGAAAGTTTTAAGGGAATCCCAGGAGGCGGTTAGGTATGTCAAATATATTTATAAAGTCACCGGACACTTCATTTGGTACACTTGCACTCCATTGAAGAGATCAAAACAAGAACTATATCAAAATTCAAGGGTGGTGATTAGTGTTGTGTTGTAGAGTTTGCAACTCTATTGCATCCTACTGAGAACTGATACAAATGATTTAAAGTCTACAGAGCTAAAAAGTAACATTAAATATATTGTGAATGAATATCAGCTTGATGTCTTAGAAGTCATAAATATCTTGATTAAAGTATTACGCTAAGCTAATATCCAATCCCATTCCTGACTAGAAAATTTCGATTTCAGTCTGCATAGATCTTTTATATATTTTATTTAAGATCTTTTCGTTCATTCATTAAAAGGTAACGTTTAGTGTCTACTGTGTATATTTTACATTCGTCAACTTTTACTTGACCTGACCTATATTAATATATCTTGGGAGACTATTTCAGTCGTCGGTCTACCTGCAGCAAACTACAGCTACAATAATAGGTGAAGTGGAATCTCTGGGGTTGAACGTAATTGATCTTGGGACAATTTGATCTCCCAAACAATTTTCCCATAGGCGATGTTGGCAATAGAAATGATCTGATATGGGCGTCTGTCATAATACCATTTCAGTATTTAAATGACATTTAACATTCAAAACTATGACACCTATATTTTAAAAAATTTAATTGATTAAAATCTCAAACAATAAAACACTCACATAACTTTATCGGCATATGACAAAAACAGAAGGTGATTGGTGTCACGTCACTCAACTTGAGTCTTTCTGCTTACTTCATATTAACTCACTTATTCTTCTCGCCTTGCAATCAAGAATGACAACGTCACAGCAACAAGTCAAAGAAACAGCGCAAAAGAAACAAAGTGTATCCATCTGCTCTATAGTCTCTTGAGCGGAGAGAAAATGGTTGACAAACATAAATACAATTTTTATTATTATTGAAAATGTCATATGCTTTAACAAGAAGACTTTGCTTTCTTGAAAGTACTGGTGCATAAACTAACCTGATGTTATGATGAGTTATCAAGCATGTGGGTAGATTGCTTGAGGGGGGGTCAGCACAAAGCTGAACAAGGTGCTGAATTGTTCCAGGTGTCAAAATCCATTGTTCCAGCGTCCCACTGGAACTAATGAGGCAGGTCCATTTTCACCCCCTAAATCCCCTGCATTGGTTAGAATGACTGATTTACGACTATATGACAGCTTCAACTCACATTATAATATATATTTTAGATGTAACTCTTACACAGCTGCTCTGTGTGTGTGTGTGTGTGTGTGTGTGTGCGTGCGTGCGTGTGTGTGTGTGTGTGTGTGTGTGTGAAAAATGGGACTGCATTTATGAAGCAAAAGCAGGGGTACAATGTGGTATGGCTCATTTAGTTGCTAAGCATTTGATTGGACCATTTGGACCAAGATAAAAGACAGTACATTTTTACATCATTCAATGTGTTCAATGTCTCCTACAGTGATTGTTTTTATTATTTTACATGCTTTATTGTTTCTAAAGGGAAATGTTATCTCTTTAATTAAAATGTAACACTTATGTCTTACATATTCACTAGAAAGTTGAACAATAAATATATTTGACACATTAACAGAGAATACGTATTTCTCGTTTGTGAGAATTATACTCCAAGTATATCTGACTGATGGAAATCATACCTCAGTTGAGAACTTTTTTTTTAAATGTTAATTGAAAGTTCACACAATGAAGTCCACAGTTCCAGCTTCCAGCAGAGCCCAAACAAATGTCAAACGGTCGTATGCCTCTGCAGGAAGCCATCTGTGTCTCAAACAGGTACAATGTAATTGCATGCTTTCGATGCACAAAGCTGAAAAGAAAAGCACAGCAGGTCCTTCACAAACTCCTGAAAATCAAACCAGGATTGTGACAAACTACAGGGAATCATTGTGAGAGACCTCGTTTGTGTCCATGCAGCTATATGTCATGAGAAAACCATTTTGTGTCATGCGTTCACATGGAATACATATTACTTACATATGTAGGATGAAAAAGTACATCGAGGTCTGCACTATGGGACAGGCAGAGCACCTCTAACCTGCAGCCAGGGAATATGTTAACGTAACTGGAGATGTTCTTAAGTACATGCCAAGAAAGTTTTCCATGTGGACATCTGTGCTAATAGAAAAACAATTGCAAAGTGATTTCTGCATGGACGAAGACACACTCCATTGTCATTGACATATGGTTAGTGTGGTTTGTGGTGTGGGGAAAGGGGCACCAATGATACATGCCATGCGGTTGCACATGAAGCCACAAATAAACCCACTGGTTCACTTCTCACCTCGGTCCTGAGGCAAATTGGTCCATGTAAAAATTTTAAACAAGTATTCGGTTTCAAATGCGCTCCAGCTTGAAGGCCCCGCCTGCTCTCGCCGAGGATGTTGACTCTCCCGCAAGTTTAGCTATTTAAATGTTGGAGGGAGGCAGACGCAGCTGGTGGACCGGAGAGTGTACACGCGCAAGAGGAGATTGACATTTGGACGTTTTTTTATTTGAACAACGGAGATACACACTTAGAATTTATTTAGTGCTGTTGTGGATCTGGTTTCTTGTCATTTTTATTGTGCGTATTTCTGGTGCGTAAAGTTCCGTGCGTAAACGGTCACACTACAGAACTGTCACAACGAATTGATGAAGATTTCAATATGTATTTGGATACTTTTTTGGGGACAACTTTTTAAACAATATTTTACCGAGTGTCATAAGTGAACAGCAGCGCTCATGCCGGACTTTCATTTTGGATTGCCGTATTTTGATTCATTTGGATGGATGAAATCAAGCTGCGGACTTTCACCTGCAAAGGACACTGAGGGGTTTTGGACCTATTAATTCCAGCCAAACTTGAATCTGAGAGGATTCCGAAGCAGGGGGAGCTTAACTTTTTAGACCTTCCAGCAGCGAATCAGCGGAGTATTCATGAATCAATATTTGAATTACTACAAGATGAGGCTGAGAGCATCGAGGTTTGGTTATCTGTAAGTACAAAAAATATTACTTAGATTATTATTAAATGTTATTAAATTAAGGCTGGCCAGACCGTCTAACCTTTTTTCTTTCTTTTTTTTCCTCCAACAGGTTACTTCAGTTCACAGCGCTTTGCTTTTACGCACAGGTAACGCATTTCACTTCAGTAAAACCTCCTGATAATAACTCAAATGAGTAAACTGGTACGTAACGTTCGTACATTGCACGTCTGTACACGTCTGCACTGGATTGCAATAATAATGAAAACATTTTATTAGAACGGCTACGGCAATTGGCAAAAATTCAAACATCTTGAAAAGTGGCAAGACCCCACTTTGACAGGTGATTGTTAAAACATATGTGGACGGCTGTATCGAGGGTGGTGGGGGGGAGTCAAGAAGGGGGTGAAAGATCACTGCTGGTAAAGGAAAATAACCAACAGGGGAATTGTCATCCCCGAGGGTCCCCGAATGAATCATTAAAAGAGCCACAAACGCCACTGTAAAAAAAAAAAAAAAAATGTAGTATATAATACAATGAAGAAAAAAAATCTATTTGAATTAAAACCATTTTACAATAGTGTGGTCCTCCACATCTGCTGAATATTAAAAATTAAATCAATGCGTGTGCTTACTGTTGTCCTGCAGAACACAGTGCAGTCTCCTCCTAATTTCAAGCACCATGTCACCGAGCAGAGTCGGCTGTCGGACCGGATGAGCCGCCGGTTGACTCGAACCTATCAACTGTACAGTCGAACCAGCGGGAAACACGTCCAGGTGCTGTCCAACAAGAGGATCAACGCTAACGGGGACGATGGAGCAGCGCACGGTAAATAAAAACAAGCACACCGCATCCAAATTTGAAAGAACTTTTAACGACAGCTAAATTGAATTTAAACACTTTTCCATCTACACTCAGAGAATTGAAAATGTATTCAAATATACAAAAACTTCGGCATTGCATTAACGCGTTCACAATATTAGGAACACCTAGGACGTTTAACAGCGTCAATTATTTTCTAATTTAATGGGTTTTAGAAACAGTGCGTGGGGGACAAGAAAGCTTGACACCAGGAGTACCTGTGGCCAGTCACTAATATATGTGTAATTGCATCAATTACATTCATATTTGAATAAAATATCTGCAAAATTGATCTTTGAAATTATTATTAAATGGATTGATTATGTCAGACTTTCCAGAGCCTTGGGCTGATGGTGTTAAGTTTTGCAAGACTTAAGTCAATAAAGTACTTTAACAGAAAAAGAAAAACAGTGTTTGAAATTCACCTGCAGTGCACGCACTGTATGTGGTGAAAAAAATTATCATCGATGTTGGCTGCCTCTTGAAAATGTTTGACAGAGTAAGACCTATGAGTGATTGCAAAAGAAGCTGGAAGTTAAGCGTCATCATTTTTTACAAGTTATGTGCTTGTGGTTTACTTTGAAGAACCTGGAGGCAGACTATTGTCGAAAAGAATATTGTAACAAAAGCCTTGACCCCTAGCGGGTTGGCTTCTACCGCAGCCTCCATTTATCCAGTGAATGTCTGCTTTTTGGAGACTCATTATATAGATGAATTGTATCGTTTTTCTCATGAACTCAATTTATACAAGCAAGCGAGGTCCGTGTATTCAGTTCATTGTATCATGTACTCTTTTGTCTTTTGGATCTCTCTACCCACACACTAGTCCTAACACACACCTATAAAAGTGGGTGTCACTCTTGTAAGTGGCCTAAATCTCCCAGCGGCGCTTTCGTTCCTCTCTCATTTGAAGTGTATCAAAGTACACCATTTACTGACCCTGCTACATCAAAACAAGAATGAATGGAGGCCATCTTTGCAATTATGGTTCATTGAACAGGATGCTTTTAAATATTAGTCGAGTCCCTTAAAGGGGAAGTTAATCCCAAAATTTTCTTTACAATAATATTTTTGTGCAGCCCAAATAATCGAAACACTGTGTTTTGATTAATGTTTCATTTGTGGAATATGAATTTGGCAAATTCCATCTGTTTTTATCCATTTCAACGGGTGGCAATTTGAAAATGACATCACAGTTGCCAGTTCTCAGGTCACAACCAATCATGGCTCACCAGTTTTTTTAATTTGAGCCATGATTGGTTGTGACCTGTGACCTAGCAACTGTGATGTCATTTTCAGTTGACAGCAAGAGGCAAAATGGCCGCCCCCTAAGCTGGATAAAAACGGCTGAATTTTGCTGCTTAACTCATATTCCATAAATGTAATATTAATCAGAATGACGTGCTTAGACTAGTGGGGGCACATACAACAAATTATTGTAAAGAAAATTTGGGGGTTGACTTCCTTTTTCATGACTCCATTCTTTATTGAGTTCATTTAAAAGACTATAAGTCATTGGTGTCACTGTAACATCACAAAATTATTGCTTAAACCACATCTTCTCATTATTTGCTTTGCGTTTGCTTATGCAGCTAAACTCGAGGTGGAGACAGACTCTTTTGGGAGTCGTGTGCGGATCAGAGGGGTGAAGAGTGGATACTACATTTGCATGAATAAGCGAGGGAAGCTGATTGGAAAGGTAAGCAGCACAATTAGTTTGTAAATGACAAAAATGGTGTGGAAGAAACCACTTTGTAATGAAAAATGTGGCATAGTACATGGCTTGCAAAAAAACAACACTAGACAATTGAAGAAAATCGTAGTCCTGTGAAATAATTCGCAGGCGTAGTAAGGAAACTTTTTGTCTTGTTTTAAGACAGCAGCTGTTAAAAAGCCATCGACGAGCAGCAAGCAGGTATTTGAAGCTGCTGGTATCTCTGGAGACCTAAAGAAATGCAGGATCTTTCCAAAACTTGCAGTCATGCGTAAAGCAGTATTTCGGCCACACCTAAGCACTGCTCAAAAGGAGAAACCTTTGCAACAGATCTGGAAACTATTTTCAGTTTTATTCGTGGATCAATGCAGTTTTAGAATAGTTAAAAATGATGGTTGGTTGGTGGATGACCACAATATCCCAACAAAGCTTTGACATCAACAAACATGTGACACAGACATTTTGGCAAAGAACAATAGAGAAGTCAGATGCTAGGCTTGAGTTCCTTTCAAACAGAATACTTCCCATCACGGTATAAACTAGCGATACATAAAAATAAAAAAAAACCTCTTATGCAACACAATAGCTGGATGAGAATCATCAAGGTGATACTGAAGTGCTGCCCTTATTTAATCTAACTTGATTTTTATGTAATGATACAAATGACAGATTTTTTGGATAATTTGTTGCAATTGTTTTTGCATTTAAAAATCAAGTTTTGAATAATAATTTAGAACATGTCTGCAAAAGTTTGCCCAGCAATTATTTCTAGGCAGATTTCTTAAGGCTCAATCATAAGTGAGGTAGTTATGATGGGCAGAAGAAAAAGGGGGTATATTCCAGCTTACTGTTTAAATAACAAACTATCTGACAGAAACAGAAATTGAGACATACTTATTCCAAATACATTACTGTTTGGATAAGGAGACAAGTGTATGGATTCACATTTCAATCACTGCACTCTATCAAATGTACAGTACCGAATAAACCCAGGAAAGAAACCCAGGCTAAGGGATCTGCTGCACATAGGATTCGCAGCTATAAAACTAAAGTACTGCTTTACCGCCATCATGTGGCATCTTGGTACCAAGCAACTAATGTCACTGTGAGTTGAGGAGCTTTATTTAGACAAATGTAGTGGTTTGCCACCATCTTGTGATATCTGTTGGCAATTATCAAGCTTCTGGGGGCATCAATGACTCTTGGATTTTGAAGTTTTTACAACTTCAAATTGCATTATTTATATTTTTAGTGTGAGATGGTATAAATGTTTCTGGGTGTCAAAATACATCTGCTTTGTGCCCCCAACAGAAGAAGGGAAGAGGTAAAGATTGTATCTTCACCGAAATTGTTCTGGAAAATAACTACACAGCGCTCCAGAACGCCAAATACGAAGGCTGGTACATGGCTTTCACACGCAAGGGCCGTCCAAGGAAGGCCTCAAAGACCAAGCAGCACCAGAGAGAGGCCCACTTCATGAAGCGGTTACCTCGGGGCCACTTGCTGAGTGAGAAGAGACCATTTGATGTTCTACCACTTTCTGTTCTTCCTTTAAGCAAGCGGACTAAACATTCGCATCAGCAGCGCTCAGTGGGCCGCTGAGGGACGACGATTTGGACAAACCATTATGGACAAACCACTCTGAAATTGGGGGGGGGGGGGACAATTCACATTTCACAGTCAAATGTAACTATCTCTCATTTTGTGGACTCCTGGTGTCATTCTTTGCTCTGGATTTTATGTACACGTTGACTGTCTAATATGATAATTGTGTCCAATTTAGTGAGAAGATATGATTTCTCTCATTGAATTAGTGGGACATTGAATTGATAGGAAGAGATTTCAATGTTCAGTGGTAAAGAATGTTTGAAGTACGATGAAGCTAAACAAGGCAGCTATCTGTTTTTACTGTTCTGGTTAAAGCATCTGAGTTTCATTTGACACTAATTTCCTTTAAGAGGTAATTTTGGAATTTTTTCAATATCTATGAATATATTTCTACTGTAAAAATGTAAATTACATCAAATGGATATTTATTGTAGAGTGTATATTAAAACCACTAAAGAATCCACTCAAAAGAACCTTGGGTTTTCTCTCATGATTGTTTTGGAATCGAATGAATGTTTGCAAAAAAAGGAAAAAAAATGTTGTCTTCCCCCTTTAAGTTGGAGACCCAGATAACTGAGGGGCAATATCTGTGACAGGCCACAGAGTTGAATGTGCTCAGCAAGTGAGACTTGGAGCTGAAAGGCTGGAGCTACGCGTTAAAAGCGATGAGGTCAGCCCACCATTTTGGCCCAAACAAAGGTTACCACCATGTAGTTGCATTTCTCACGATCGCACACCGTAACCCTCTGATCAAATGGGCCTTTGTGAAAGCTCATATAAAAGGCCATGTTATACAATAGTGGGTTCGAATAATAACACGAGGAGGGGTCAGTTATCAAAAAGAAGCCAGTCACACAGGGAGGCGCTGGAGGGGAGGCTGGGTGAAGAAGGGGGGGAAAAAAACATCAGGGCCTGTGTGGCAATATGTGGCATGAACTGAAAGCGGGCGAAAGGCTGGGAAGAGGCATTCGGGAGTGAAAGGGAGGCAGAAAAAGGAAACCTCTTCCCAGAAGCAGTTGAGCATGACCGTCAGAGGCCAGACGACAGTGAAGCAAGACTGAACACAAGGACCTGGCTGCATGCGCTCGCTCACAATGCATGAGCTGGATGGTCAATTTGTTGAGCTTGGAACACTGGAATGTCTTCAAGGAATTGACAACGCCTTTGCAGTCTTGGTGGAGCAGAAGAGTACATACATATTTAAATACTATTTTGCCTTTGGAAAATAAAATGTAAAAGTATTGTCTGTTTTTACAACAAAACTTAAGCACTGCATCTCAAACATAATGAAGTGAGTGAATAATTTTTTTGCATTTTTATTGTCACTATGCCTGCTTGAGCTGCATTGAAGCAATCTGAAACATAGGCAGAGCTTGTAGCAAGTGACTCCACAAACACAGTAATGTGGTGTTCTAAAAACAGTAATCATAAGCCAACATTTCAAGGGGTTTTAACTTGGAACACTTTTTAATGTTTTACATTTTATTGTTTTGGGTACGGTTTTTCTTTTTAATCCCAAAAATGTAAATTTTTGCTTTAAAAAAAAAAACATAACCAAGGCAAGTCCTTCCCCAACATTTCAGCTTGTTCCGTCCCAATATATTTGGTATGCTTTGGTACGCCCTTCCTAACCCAACCCAGACACGACTTGCCCAAGCTTGGGAACAGCCATGGGTCATGGCTGTTCAATCCAAACCCGCGCTGCCCGCACGAAAGGCAGCGCTTTGTACCAAATCCTTCCACAGCACAAATTCTACATGAAGATAATAGACAGAAGCAAATTTGCCGTGAAGAAAACTTTATTATGACACAGTAATGTGATTTTTGGCTTTCATTTCAAAGCATTAATGGGGATGGGAAAATTTATCATATTCCAGAACATGGGCGGATGGATACATAACATCAAAAAGATTGTTTGGATGACCCTAACGATTGGGTTGACATGTTGACAATGTATAATGTGGAACATAGTCTCGTGTATTGTTTTGTACTTAACCCAAATTTGTGTGAGTGATGGTGACAACAAGCCCAAAGTCTCACGAAACCTCTCAGGTAAAATGGAAAGAGTTCCACATGCACGAGCTACCTCCATCCCCAAACCTCCACTAATGGCTTTCAGGGTGGCCTGTGACACGCAAGGAACATGAAGGTATTCAGTTAACACAAACGGGATGTGCTCGTAAGAGTGACCCCGTAACGAACAGGTCAATGTGTGTTTTGAGTGCTTTACAAGCACATCAATGAAAGGAGGCTGGCTCGGTTGTGTGACTCCCATCAAGACCGCTTTGAGAGGGAGCCAGAAAGCATGGAACAAAGTCATATTAAAACAGTGTTCTGTTCTAAACTTTAAACAATTTTAATGTTTTAATGAAATAAATGTTATTTGTCAAGGCTTGTCAGTGGTTTGAATTTTCAAACACTGGCGGAAACCACAAGAAAGAAAGTATTTCCCATTTGAAGTATTCATGGAAAACATGTCAGGACACTAATCAAGCATGAATTCAACACATTTAAACGTAAACCAAAAAAAACAACAACAGAATATGGCAATCTCTCTGTCTTTCGGAATTCATTGAGTTTTGCAGTCGATGTCACCTTCACTCGTCCCCTTTAACTTCTTCAGCTCCTTCATCAGCTCCTGCTCGAGGGTTAAAATCTCTTTGGGTTTTTTGTACTGTACAAGAGTAACGACAGAGGAAAGTGTCATTGTAGTCTAATAGACACACACTCACACACAAAAAAGACAAATAAAAAAAATAACTGTATAAATGCATACCGAAGAAAGAATAAAGATGCATTACCGCACAACTACAATTCAATTATGACTAATCAAATCCTGATTTGCTCTAGGATAGGGAGTGGGGAAAGCGTGGCCAGCTCCAATTTTTTATTCCAGTCTACAGAGCATTCACATAATCAAGACTCCTGCAATAAAAGAGGCATTCATTCAGCTGCCCCCCCCCCCCCCCCCGATTAATTAATTAATCAATTAAATATAGGAAACAATTGTGTGTTTTTTTTATTGAAAGTTTTTTCAGTTGCCTTCATTTTGTCCTCAAATTGAATGTATTTACTCATTTGTATTTTTTTTGTTCATTTATCTCAGGAATAACTGCCTAACTTATCCATAAAGAAGAATTTTATATACACATTTATATTTATTTCATTACATAAGTACTTGATATATTAATTGTAAAACATAAACATAATCAAATCAAATAAATTGACAATGCATATTCTAAAAAATATGCATTTTTATTAGCTTATTGCTTGATTTTTTATCAATATTGTAAGTAAAACATAGTTATTGCTAGCTAAGAGCATAATTGCTTAAGTCATCATCACAGGATGGATAAGTAGTGAAACAGGCTTCATTCTTTGTTTGAAACTTCAGTTCTGACTTTTCTATGTTGCACGTTTTCCCAGTTGCGTGCATGGATGCCAAACACGTTAACATGCACAGTCAGTATGACGACCTAATCGACGTGAATGTCATTTGTTGTCTTTCTCTGTATCTGTGTGGTTTGCTGGTGGCTGGTGATCAGTCCAAGATGATCCCTGCCTCTCATCCTATGTCAGTTTGAATAGGCTCCCTCTTATAATCAGCACATGATATGCGTAATGCAGAAATACAAAAATTAACAAAAAAAGCACGAGTGGGATTTGAGACAGGTCTTAAGCAGAAGACAGTCGATGCATCAATATTTTCGTTGGACTGGACACTTACACTGACTATCAAAGTGTTGTTGGCATGAGTGAAGCTTAAGGCAGAGCTGTCCAGCGGGAGTTGACTTCGATCCATATCAGGAATATCAAACCTCTTGTAATACCTGGTAATGCACAAGTATAGACAGCTTTATATACAGTCTCAATGATTTCAAATCAGTGTGCCTTGGCACATTTAAGTGCTGTGAGATAATCAATCAGATGTGTCCTGAAATTTTCTTTTTATTATTATTTCACTCTATTGGTCCTGACAAAAATGATAAACAAATATTGCATCCTTGCTCTGGCACTCGATGGTATGTGTTAGAGATTTGCTCACTCCAACTTATTTTGCAAGAACCAAACAGGAGACAGGCAAGTTCTTTTAGACACCTGCAGGTGGAGAGTCCATTCGTCGCTGTCTGAACAGCGATTATCGAATGAAGTCTAAAAGTCTCCTCCCTGCAAGGGCATATTTATTAGGAGGAACAGAGTGGGGGTGGGAGTGGACAGGTTTGGTGAACCCCCGGCCTCTGATAAGATCAGAGCAGGGGGTGTTTTACACTATTGTGGGAAACAGAACAACTTTGATTGCTTCCCCTGCAGCTGGTCAATCAAGCAGAGGAAGCAACCACTTCATCTTACTCTGCATTGTGAGGGCCAGACGTGATTGATTTAATCATTACATTGTGAGGGCAAGACATGATTGATTTAATCATTACAGTCTACATTCCAACATAATCATAGGATCAAACTAACCTGAAAACCCTAACAGTATGAAGTATACATATTTCACCTGGGCATTCACTTTTTGTGTTTGCCAGAGTATTGATAGATTTTTTTTTTAATGTAAAATACATGCTTGAGCCTAAAAAAAGTTGAGTAAACATTAGTAGGAGTAATGTAGAGCAAACAGTGCCATCTATAGGAATAATAATGGAGTTGCAATAAGTGGTGGTGTGAGAGTGTGTTTAAGCATACTTACTTTTTGTTGGAAGTTTTTATGACAATACATCTTTCAGGTGCTTCCACCGAAACATTAAAGACATCTTTTGGGTGGGGGAGGTTCCGGATTCTCCACTGAAAACTGTTCTTTGTATCTTTACGCATAAACACAGGCTGTGGAAATAAAAGAGATGTCTCTTAAGAGTCAGGCAGTGTGTGCAAACGGTCAAAAATACACAGTCCTAAAGTTAGATTCAAGATTGCAGAAAGAAAACATACATTCGAGCAGTTCTCTTTTAGGATCTCGGCATCCGAAGAGACGACGGGACCAACAATCGGCTCCCCAACTTCAACCTGCCATTGACCTTGCGCTCCAAGTGTGTTTTTGTGACGCCACTTCCGCACTGCAACGCACCAAATGTTCCACAACATCAATCATCTCATGGATCAAAATCATGGCTAGTGGATGGCATGTGGTGTGTACTGCTTACCAACAAGTTCATCTGTTTTTAAGTCATACTCTTCTGCCATTTCTTTTCCATCTCCAAAGAGGTAGTGGATCTTCCTTTTCCCTTATGGGGAGGGTACATATAAACGTATGGCCAACTTAGTTTTCAAAGAACCAAAATATGGATGTTATTGAAATGTGGGGGAGGAGGCAGAGTACCAGATGAGAATGGGGGGAACATGCAAACTCCAAATAGGAAGGGACCGAGATTCAAACCGTGAGTGCCAGCACTTTGAGACATGTATCTGATGTGCAAATTAACTGAGTATTAATTAATTATCAACCAGAGTCGTCCCAAAGTGGAAAGAAACATCCAAGGAATGGATGCACACATATTTGACGAATAGGACCACTGTTTAAAAGTGGTGCATAGCCATGTTGATGATGATTAGAGTTATTCTTGTTATTTGTATAGTTCTATTGTGATTTGCTCAAATAATTTGGGCTGAGCATTTCTCCTGCCTCCGTTAACAAACTGAAATAGAAGCAAATATGTTCAGGTCAATCGATGACACACACAAAAAAAATAGTATTGCACACACGTGCACACACAAATACACAAAATGTTGTTTCAACTCATTATACTCACCATCGTGAATCAATGCAGTTTTCTTTGACGATTTTAAGTTGTCGATCCAGCTTTGCACAGCCATTGTTGTGCAGAGAAACTTCCGGAATCAACCCGTAACCACGGCAACTCACAGTAAAGTAAACAAAATTAACACGGAGCTTTTAGCTTTTAGTGAAAACAAATCAAGTTTAAATTTATGTTAAACAAAAAATAAACTTCACACCTTTGGAAAGAAATATGTTTGGTTTGAAAGAAATGTCATCAGACGTCATCAACATGCTCCCCAGAGCCGGGTTAAAGGTTATGTTAGCATATTTTCTGAGATGCATTTATTGCATTTTTAACACAAAGAAAAATAAGTCACAGCCAGAAAAACACATAGTTATGCTTAAAAAAAATCAAAACCTATCGCTTACAATTTCCAACAATGCATAAAAATATTTGCGTAAAAACAGAAAAACCCGGAAGTGTTTGATGCTCAACTCCTGCACTATTTCTAAATCGTTTTATGTTTATGAATTACAATAAAACATACATTAAAATAGCCAATTATTCGTCAATAATATAATTTAAACGCAGGGGTGGGGGGGTGAACAAAAATTCAAATCATTGATTCAAATCAAATGAACCGGAAATGTTCGCTCTTTTTTGTTAATCAGGAACAGTTTCCTGCGGCAGCGGTAAGTGCAAAACATTGCAAATGTTTTTTAAAGTGCTTAGGATACGACGTATATGTTTATTGTACAATCACAATGGGTTGATGACAATGAATAAAATCCACCGACACATTTACGACTGCAGACAGCTATCGTTCATGTGTGCTTCATAAAAAGTACAGTGCGTTCTAATTTCAAACTAAGGCATGATTGTGGACCTGTCAAACATGCAATAAGAAAACATGTTTGGTACGATGACGTTTGTGTGCACGAACACATTACTGGCTCCTCGCTAATCTAATAGTTCAGATAATGTAGCAAACCTACGATTTTTTTTATATTAATTTGATGTATACGTACGCAGTGCTCCGATCGCTCTGCCTAGGCTAGTAATTGGCCGTGGAAAAGAACATGATCGGCATGTATTGATCAGTGCCTTTCACTGCTGAGCACAAAAGGTCAACATTTTATACCGTATTGGCCTAAATATAAGACGACCTCGATTATAAGACGACCCCCTTTTTTTCAAGACTCAAGTTTGAAAAAAGACTTTTTGAACACCAAATTTAATTTTCATACAGAAAATAATTACAGTGCATCTGAAACAAATGATTATAACAATATATTCGAGAGAAAAAGGATGTTAAAAATTCATCTTCCATCCATCCATTATCCATATTGTCTTACTTGTCCCCACGGGGGTCGCGGACGTGCTGGAGCTAAATTGGAAAATGTCAGTTCAACTTTGTAAGAAATAAAACAATATGTGTAGTACTTAGGATAGTTTTTATGGCTGTCCTATTTGTATAGTAACAACATATATATAGCCATCAAGAAACAACCTGAAAGCATCTTATATACTTATATTTTCTCATATATAACTGGATCTTGTCTATTCTAATTCACATAAACTAGGCAGCAGGCCCCTGGCTTGCCCATTTCACTCTGAAGATGGAATCATGTCACGGGATTGTGAAAGCTTTCCCCAAAGTTAAAAAGACCAGAGCTTGTCAAGGAAAGGATTCTCCTCCTTTAAAGAAGAAATCTGATGAATTTGATGTGACAGGTTTGTACTTTTTTGTTTTGATTCCAAGTTATATCATGCTCCTCGTTTCATGTTCTTTTTGTCTCCCTTTTCTTAGGAAGTACCTTTAATGGTACCTCAGTGTACATCCTACCTGCAGGCATAGGAAATGCAAGATGTCAGATCTTCCAAAGACAAATTCAACAGAACGGAGGCCAGACAGTGAGGTCTCTATGTGTTGGTGTCACTCATGTTGTTGTTGATGACAACATGGAGTGTGATAGGGCTCTGCGTCTCATCAAAGTGGATGCAATGCCTTCTGGAGTCCATCTTGTAAAATGCAGTTGGTTAAGCTCATGTATCAGTGAGAAACAACTCTTGGATGAATCAAGCTACAGTCTTTTACCAAAGAGGTAACGCCTATCAATGCTTTATCTGCTGTGTTTAAAACTCATCGAATACAGGTTTACCTGCTTTATTATAGATAGTATAAATGCTCCAGTTGTATTGGTTTTATTGTCTTCTCAACATTCCAGAGGAGCCTGTTTGACTTAGATGTTATCTTAGTCCTGTTATTGTCAGTCTTTGGACATTTTCTCTCTTAGGAATTCTGAAACTCAACAAGAGAAAGACTCGCTGAAGGACGACAAATGTGCAACGGAAGCATCTCTCAAGCCAGAGTGTGATCCAAGCAAGCAAGGGGAGACATCAGAGATGGTCAGTGGCTGGTAGTTGCGGGTAACAAATACCAAGTTCACCATTCTCTGAGTCAATAAGGACAAGTTTTTATCCGTACCGTTTCAGAGTGTATCAGACAAAGCAGACAAAGAAGTAGTCCCGGGAGAAGATGACGCAGTCAGTCAGAGTCACCTGGAAGCTCTCATCACAGGCCAACGCCCCAAAGAAGAGACAACTGAACTCAACGTTGAGCCAGGTCAAGGCTCTACCACTCAAACGGCGGTCTCAGGGAAGTGGGTCTGTGCACAGTCTTCTCAGTCCAAAAGTAATAACTTCAACAAAGACATCACCGACAAACTAGAACAATTGGCCAAGGCTTATACACACCAGGGAGACAAGTGGAGGGCATTGGGGTACTCCAAAGCTGTCAATGCATTGAAGAGCTATCATAAGCCGGTTACATCGTATCAGGTAGGCAAACAGAGATGCGGGATACTCACAAGATGTAATGATGCCCTCAATTTCTCATTTTTACCCCCACCCGACCCTCCCGTTTCAGGAGGCATGTCTTATCCCAGGAATTGGCAAACGCATGGCGGACAAAATTGACGAGATCATGGAAAGTGGTCATCTGCGCAAGCTTGATCACATTGGCGAGGCCGTGCCAATATTGGAGCTTTTCACTAACATTTGGGGTGCAGGAGCAAAGACAGCACAGCTTTGGTACCAACAGGTGAAACATTCACTCTCCATCCTTTACTGTATTGAGATTATTATGTGCTGGCTGCTAGGTCACAGGCAAGGCTACAGTTTGGAGAAAACCATGTGCTAACTTCACACCAAAAGGAGCTAAGATTTAAAGCCGGAACATCCTTGCTGTGAAAAAAAAAGAGTCTAATCTCGGTATGAAGACAATCAAGACAATTGTCAATGTTTTCTTATTCATCAGGGATTCCGCACTTTGGAGGACATTCGCACAAAAGCCCACTTGAGCAACTGTCAGAAAATAGGACTCAAGCACTACGAAGACTTCCTAGACAGAATGCCCAGAGATGAAGCTGCAGCCATTGAGAAAGTGGTAAATAGATATTCATTTGTCTCATCCAAAATTATTGGACTGGCAAGGTCAAGTCTTTTGTTTTTGTTGTAGTATACTGAAGACATTTGGGTTGCAAAACAAAAGATGAATATGAGACAAGTTCAGAAGTCCCGATGTCCCTTCAGGGTATTGACATCTAGATGTGTTAAAAAAACTCAGGACAGGGCACCTTTTGTTTGATGCCACCCACTTTTCAAGAGAGCAAAAGTATTGGAACAGACATTACTGCAGCTACTGTTAGTTCTCTTGTTTCTGGGGTTTTCTCCCTTCAGTTTCCTCTTTAAGAGGTGAAATACAGGCCGAATTGGATTAAGGTCCGGTGACTGACTTGGCCAGTCTAACACCTTCCACCAGATGAAGTCCTTTGCTGTGTTGGCAATATGCTTTGGGTCATTATATTTTTGTAGGATGTAGCTTTTTCCTATTTGTTTGGATGCATTTTTCTGTACATTTCCATAGAAATCCGGTTTTGTAGATTTCAGAATACATTCGGCGCGTTCATCATGAGTTACATCATCAATAAAGACATGAAAAGAGGAAAGATTGCACATGTCGTACCACCAGGTGTCAACCACTTATCAGCAAAAAAAATGGAAGGCCAGATTGAATTTAGCAGAGAAGTAGTGGAGACTAACGTTTTGCAACAATTTTTTTTATTTATTTTTTATTAACCTCTACCAAAATGTTGAAAAGGCCAAACTATGGAGAAAGAAAGGCACTGCTTATGATCCAAAACACACAAGCTCATCTATGAAGAATGCTGGAAGTGTTGTCATGGCTTGGACTTGCATGGCTGCTTCTGGGCCAGCCTTTATTATTGGCTAAATGCCACCTTGGGTCACAGTTCAACCACTCCAAACAGCTCAATAAATATACTCTCCAGATACGTAAACCAACTTCCTCGCTCCCCATTCTCAAAGACTGCTCCTTTTAGGCTCAACCCTGGCTGGTCTTGACTGATTGGTTGATTTTATTGACCATATAAACACCTAACAAAGATATTGAAGAAAAATGGAAAGAAACAAAAACATCACCAACATGTATCTTAGTTAAGCGCAGTTTCCGTGTTCAAAGAGAGCAGGAAGAAGTAGAAAAAACATCTCGTCCTAGCCCTTGTTCTTTCTAAATTACCTAGCATGTTTATTATACACATGTAGGTTATTCATATAATTGTACCCCAAAATTAAAACAAAACAAAAAACAATGCTCCTCTTTATAGATGTTCAGATAGTTTTATGTATAAACATGACTTGTAGACAATATATATAATATTATAAAAAACAAAGAACAGGGATCACACAGGATCAGGTTTTTAATGACATATTTATTTCTGAATATGTGCAATTGTGCAGGTGAGGGATGCTGCCCAAGCAATTGATCCTGGCCTGGTGTCAATGGCATGCGGTTCATACCGCAGAGGAAAGAGCACATGTGGAGATGTGGACGTGCTTATTTCACATCCTGATGGAAAATCCCACAAAGGTGTATTCACTAAAGTGCTCCAGAGCCTCCATGACACTGGTAAGTTCTGTCAGAATTTCGATGTAGACGTCTATACATACTCAAGTTAAGATGTTTTTTTTTTTTTTTCCCCTCAGGCTTTTTGACTGATGACCTAGTGAGTCATGAGGAGAATGGAGAGCAGAAGAAATACATGGGCGTATGCCGCCTGCCAGGACCAAACCGCCGCCATCGGAGGCTGGATGTGATTGTGGTGCCCCACAATGAGTTTGCCTGTGCGCTTCTGTATTTCACTGGATCTGCACACTTCAACCGCTCCATGAGGGCTCTGGCAAAGACAAAGAACATGAGCTTGTCAGAGCATTCGCTTAACCAAAGTGTGGTGCGTCAAGGTAGCGCCAAGATGTATGCTGGTATTCCCCTTCCTACACCTACAGAAAGTGACGTTTTTAATCTTTTGGGTATACCATACAGAGAGCCTTGTGAACGGGACTGGTGATGTACAATCACCAGGATTATAACAGGGTTTTTCAACTACCATTATATCCAAGAAGCAACTTAGAAACCACTGCTTTGGCGGAATATTATTTAATTTTGCACCGAAGGAGGATAGACCTTCACAGGCTATTTATTTGCATCTGTCTGTCTATTTTGGGAATCTCAGCTACATTTGACATCATTTAAATCATCATTTCATTGTAAATAATTCCCAAAATTAGCTGGAAAATAAATCAAGTCCAAATAATAAATCAATTTTATTTTTAGAAATATTACAATTATTTTCCATTTCCAATTTTGCGGACCACCTGGAATACCACCACGGACCGCTAGAGGGTCGCTGACCACCGGTTGACAGTCCATGCCGAACAAGGATGCGTTGTTCTTTTTAAAATATAAGACAGGTTGAATGTTGATAGCCAGCAGGTAGAAATGGAAAGAAACAAAAGATAATCAACCCGGTTATGGATATGGTTGATGGGTCGTGACTGGCCAATGCTGCTGACTCACCAACGGGAATGTAATGCCTGGTTAAGGGTCGAAACCCAATATTTGGGTTAAGGTCCGAATCCCAGTTTCTGAAAAATTGGGAATATCCCATTTACGGACAGATACGACGCTGTGCCCCTGTTTGTGAGTCTTTTGTCAGTTTCTTTCAATCTATTTGGCTGAGTGTGTGCTTGTGTGGCCCCTGCATATGATGGGAATTATGTTGTCAACACCCATTGGCTCTTGCCAAGGATTGACTGGGTGGATTTGAGGACTGAAACTCAGAAACAGCCGGACGATGCCCACCTCTGAATAATAGCAACAGAATTTTGCCACATAGTAAAAGCCTACGAGTTACTAGGCTGGCTTGCCATCATCCAGACCTGTCTCCAAATGAAAATATGTGCTGCATATTATCAAGCACAAAACATGACAACAGAGACTCCGGACTGTTATGCAACTTTAATCGTATGTCAAGCAAGAATGGGAAAGAATTCCAACTTTTACAACAATTATCTCCAGTTTCCCAACGCTTCTTGGGTGCTGTGAAAAAAAAAACGGGGGGGGGGGAAATGATGTAATAGCGATAAACATGCCCTTATCTTTTTGTAACATGTTGCCAGTATCAATTTCAAAATGAGTGAATATTTGCATGAAACCAATAAAATATCATTTTGAACATTAAAGATCTTGTTTTTGTATTCAGTTGAATAAAGATCGAGAAAGACTTGCAGATCATTGTATTGTTTTCATTTAGGTTTTACACAACACCCCAACATTGGAATTTGAGTTTTTAAATGAGTGTAGGACTTACTAGAAGTAGACATACATTCAAATGTATAAGAAAATATCTAAGAAGCATTTACCGTGCAGTCATCTGATGGATGGCTAAAACAAGAAAATAACGGGGCGATTCGGCCACATAGTTTAGAAATTCTCTTTAAAATTGTACCACTGGAATCCAGGGAAGTAGACTTTGCTGACTCAATGAGTTTGTCCATTTCAGAACACTGATTTTCTGGATCTTTGTCTTTGCAGTCTTCTTCTTGCACGTTGCTCATCATGCTGCAAGCGGCGCTGAAATAACCACTGCACTGGTGGTCAGGATCTTCGTTCAGGTGAGCCATTGTAATGAACGGCTGCTGCAAGGCCTGATGGGGAGAGATCCTCTGGTCTCCGTCAAGATGTAGCATGTGTTTCAGAAGCTCCACAAATGCCCTCCGGTCCGCCAACTCCGCCAGCTCGGCCTGTGCGGGATAAAAGGTGATAAGGGCTTCCAGAGAGCTGGGTGGTTCAATGAAGCCGTTCCACTCAAGAGGTGTGATATGATTGACTGCTTCGTACTCTTCTGGTGTGCTCAGTCTGTACTGTGGACCTCCACTGGCTTCCATCTTAGTGAAGAAGCATTTGGTATATCTGCCAGCACGGAGCAGGTGGTTATCTGGCTGACCCAAAACATCCACCATGCACTTCATCATCTGGTATTCACAGTGAACTGGGAAGAGGTTGTCAGCAATGTAAAGGAACACCAAGACACAACCGACGCCCCAAACGTCCACAGACTCAGTGAAGGGAAGGCCAAGGGCGGCTTCTGGAGCTCGGTAACCTTTAGGCTGTATCTTCATCCCAGGTTGGACACTGGACACTACGAGAGCTAGACCAAAGTCGATCAACTTTACCCTGAGGGGACAGTCCCGCTTGTTGACGCACATGATGTTGTCTGGTTTGATATCTGTGTGTAGGATGCCAAGGCGCTTCAGAGCATCCAAGGCCACCAGCAACTGTCTGGCAACGGAGCGGATTTCACTCAGAGACATTGGCTCCCAATCTCGTCCACTGAGCAAGTTGAACAGGTGACAGTCGAGCATCTCAAAAACCAGACAGGTATGACCCATGCATTCAAACCTCTCAAAGAATTTAATGATATTGGCGTGGTCTGGGTTCAAGTCACTGACCATCTTTAGCATGGCAAGCTCCTTCTCGGTATCTCTGATAAAAGCGCTACCTTTCTTAATAATCTTCACTGCCACTGTGTCCATGGTGGACTTTTTTAAGCACTTGGCCACTTTTCCAAAGCGACCTTCACCCACGAACTCCAGGATACTGTATGGTGAGGAGTCGCTGTCTAA
Organism: Syngnathus scovelli; assembly: GCF_024217435.2. NCBI lineage: Eukaryota > Metazoa > Chordata > Actinopteri > Syngnathiformes > Syngnathidae > Syngnathus > Syngnathus scovelli. The sequence goes on along the minus strand of NC_090851.1, from coordinate 10,346,955 downwards.
TATCTGGCCTGCCAGGATGTTACAGCAGCACTGAGGAGAGAGAAGGATACATATTACTGTCCAGAGTAAAATGTTTAAAAAAACACACACACATACAAAAGAAATTCAAGCATACATTTGTACGTTCCAAGACCTCACACTATTTTTATTAAGTTGAATGAATAATGATTATAGATAAGATTTTACTCTAAACTTTTAACGTTGTCCCCAATAACAACAGCGTGAGATTCAGACTTAGTCTCCGGTAGGAGACCCCGGGGACAACCCAGGACGCGCTGGAGAGACTATGTCTCTCAGCTGGCCTGGGAACGCCTTGGGATCCCCCGGGATGAGCTGGATGAAGTGACTGGGGAGAGGGAAGTCTGGAAGTCCCTCCTAAAGCTGCTGCCCCCGCGACCCGACCCCGGATAAGCGGAAGAAGATGGATGGATGGATGGATGGATGGATGGATGGATGGATGGATGGATGGATGGATGGATGGATGGATGGATGGATGGATGGATGGATGGATGGATGGATGGATGGATGGATGGATGGATGGATGGATGGATGGATGGATGGATGGATGGATGGATGGATGGATGGATGGATTTGTTCAGCACATTGAATTGGTTTTAGCACAAGTCATGAGCACAATGTGAATTGAAATTTACATAAGCTCAGTGGCCTAGTAGTAGAGTGTCCGCCCTGAGACTGGAAGGTTGTGGATTCAAACCCCGGCCGGGTCATACCAAAGACTATAAAAATGGGACCCATTGCCTCCCTGCTTGGCACTCAGCATTAAGGGTTGGAATTGGGCTAAGGGAGTCAACCCCTACAGAAAATCAATTTCCCCTTGGGTTGGTGTCAGGAAGGGCATCCGACTGTAAAAACCTTTGCTCCAACAACATTCTCAGTATGGCATTTCACCCACTGGCCATGGACCACCTCCAGTGGAAGAAAGCCATATTGAGAATCCAGTCCTACCCAGCGGAGTCTGGAAAGTGGACTTTAAAAAGAAGAATAAATAAATAAATAAATAAATAAATAAATAAATAAATAAATAAGCACACCCTCCCCCTTAGTGTTACTTTGGAAGAATGTCTTTTTGGTTTTGCTGGGGGAAATGTGCAAAAATCAAACGTATATTTGGTTAATCTTATAATAATGGTTACAAAAGTACGTTCATAGAAAGGAAGTCATTCATTATCGGATTCACTCACGAGTTCAAGCATATTTGCTTGCATTGAAGCTAATATTTTTGTGTAAATATACATTGATTATGTGTATAATTTTCATTTCTATGCCTCGAGCATGATGTTATTTATATTGTAATGCGTTCCTGTAACCTCCAATTGTTAAATAAAATTAAACACACACACAAAGGTGACTGGTAAGACTTAAATTTGTGTACACATGACAGTTTTTAAATATCACAACTCATACTCTATAAGTTATTTGACAAACTATTTTAAACCTCTTAATCTCTTGCTTCATATATTTTATTTATATTTATTTCCCTTTTTTAAATACGCCATGAACTTAAATTTTGTTTACATTTTGAAACATGTAAAAATATGCAATGAGCGAACTAAATAGGGCTAACATTTATTTGCGAGTCGATCAACTCGTGTTGGGTCATTCGTGAGTCTGTTGGCTCAAAATATTAATCTCTACATTTAATTACAGTGTTTGATTTTGTGATGATTCACACCTGTTAATTCATAATGGGAAAACCCGTTTGAAGACTGCTTAATTTGTGGGGTCAAAACCACAAACAGCTATCAAAACATCAGATCTTCGATCGGCATGCTATTTTCCAAGAGTTAAACAGTTGTTCAACCTTAATTACTGTATCAAGTGTGGCCATATTGAACTCTTACCTGGGTCACACGATGCACCCGAAGATAGGGAATTCATGCACAATGACATTTTTTCATGTTAGATAGTAAGAAAATGGCATATTATGAAGTTCAAGTTGGGCAACTCGCCTTCGGCGGCATGATGGCCGTAGATTTATAACTACTAGCAGGGAGTTCGGCTACGGCTCTCCAGTTTAAATGTTCATGGTTGAAGTTGTTCTTATTTCAATCTGCGCACTGCAATTGGCTGGTGAACAGTCCAGGTGTAACCCGCCTCGATCTAGCTTAAAGTCAAAAAGCAGCCTGTCACCATCTGAGGATGAATATAACGGGTTAGTAGTTCGTACTTCTCACTGCGCGGTGGTTATTGTTTTATTGTCGTCCACCACGCGACAATTGAAACTCTATGTGACGTAACAGCAGGGGCGGGGCTGGTTTGAGGCCCCAGGGCTTACGTAGTACCCCCTTTTCTCGTAAAAGAAACATTCAAATGATAGTCCTGTACGACCGATACTTCAATAAACGTTGGCAGGGTTTATTTCCTAATGGTTCCAACGTTGATGCTCCGTCTCTTACTTATCATGTCCTACCCCTATCCATCATTTACACTGGAAACACTGAACATTAATCATATTAAACACGTCAAACATAATAAACCCAAGATCATGTCCGTAAATTTGTACGTTACATGTGGGTTAAAAATAGAAACGAGCATTTGTTCCTGTGGCTTGGCATGAGTTGATGAAGACGCATGAAATCGTGATTGGTTAACTTCCAGCGAGTTATCCAATGGCGTCGCAGTCCGCTCAACCAGTGCCAGCCACGCAAATGTACAGTACGCCCTTCACGTTGCTCACATGGATCTGATCGAGGCGATCACGCCACACCCCAGCCGAGTAGACACTCGCAGTAGCCGAACCCTCGCAGGAGGAACAAACATCTTGTGTAACAGCTGCAAGAGCCGGGGTTTCCTACAGCAACCAGTTGCTCGCCGCGTTCCGTTCCGTGCCTTACTTTCAAGCTCCACAATGTCGGGAAGGCGGCACTCACAGCGGCCTCTAAGCGAGACAGTGCCCGAGAAGTAGTCGATGATATTCGGGTGAAGTTTTTGAACCACAACATATTGTCCTAGTCGTCGCAACTTCTTGGGAGGAATGAAAGTCGCTTTGGTTGTTAAAATGGGATTGTTTTTGCACAACGTTGACTCTGTCACCCCCACAGCCTCCTCAACAGACAAGGTAAGCGGTTCGAACCAAGCTTTCTGCTCTGACAGATCTGTTAGCAAGATGGTAGTTACCTTAGCATAGTAAACCTTCACTAGTTAGTTAAACACAAAAAGATGGTGGCTGTCGTATAGAACACGTTGATGTTATGTTACTCATTGGCTATGTTAGGATACCCTGCCAACGACAAGGCTCGCTAGTAGCGCTTGCTAACTAAACCTAGCGTTGCTAAAGTTAAAGAAGCCTCGAGGAGTCGGGGCCTTGCGTTTTAGCCACAAGATTGTTGAATAAACTTGACCGTCGCTCTGCAACTTGTAGTTTAAAGGTTTCTGTTATCATGCTTAGTCTTTCTCTTCACTGCGGTTCATTTCAAATGCAGTAGTTAGAGACAGTGAAGATGAAAACTGCACTCGCCATTTATTGCTTGATGCGCCTTGTATAGTCTACCTGTTTGCACAAATTAGTGCGATATATATATATATATATATATATATATATATATATATATATATATATATATATATATATATATATATATCATTGAGGTTTACATGTCTAATCATTTCTAATTGCCTCACCTTGGGGCTTGGGAGACAGAGTTATGTTTGCATAATGAGATGAATGTGTTATGTTGCACGAGTGCAGTAGAGCAGGTTCGGGAGCAAAGTACCAGAATTAAAACTATTTAGTTGACTTTCACGTTTTTATATGAATCATTACTCTTTGTGAACATTTCTCAAATCCAAGTATTTTGAAATGCAAGGAATTTATTGCCATGGTTTGTGTCAATTTAGTAATGATATGAAATGAATCCTAATTGAAAGGATTTGGGACAAACAGCTCCATTGTAATACTGCAGTAATGCTGATCGACTATAAAAATTTGAAAATGATTGTCAATGACAGAGCTATAGTAATAATGGCACTATAGAGATGGACAGTAGTATGTACGTATGTCACTGACCTTACTTGTTATACAAAGTACAAAAATATTTCCCTGGATAAATGCAATTATAACTATAACTGTGTTTGCATGAGTTAGAGATGATCATCGTGCGTGTTGTATGGACAGGTTACGTCACCACTATATGAATGAACTATATGAATGCCTATCCTGTCTGTGTGTATATTTCTTTTGTTTCTGGTTGTCCCTTTACTAGTAGGAGGTGTCACATGGCTCAGGCATATGCTGATGACTTCACTGTTAATATATCAGCTGTATTTTTTTATCAGTGCGTACCGTCATAATGAATCATATATGATGGTTTACCCGCCCTGCTTTGTCATTTAGGCAAATATTCTAGCACCAAAATATCTGTTAGTTAGAAAGTAAGGTTGTGCAGGAAGGGGTATCGAACCGAGATTTTAGTGGGTCAGCGATCTGAATTCTCAGATTGGATTCGGAACAAATCTTAGAATGTTGTTGCACATATTGTCACACTTGAAGGTGATGGGCAGTATTGTATTTGTGGGTAGTGTGGTTGTGGAGTAGGAATGCACTTAAAATTATCAGCCAAAAAGTGCATTTTCTACCTGGCATAGCCATCATGGCCGCCTGCGATGCATCTTGGTTAACCATACATGCAGCGAAGGCAAGTTGAATGGAAATGGACGGTGGAGCAACTCCATTGCTACAGCAGCTGATTATTGCTCGGAAGTAGCCGGTAAACGGGTGGCTCTCTGAAAGTGTGGTGCCAGTAATGTGACATGAGAGCTGAAAAATAAACTTGTTCAAAACCAGGTCAAAATGATGTTTACTTTAAGTCAAACCTTCGTACTGTGTGCTGTGAATAAGTATAGTTCACTCACCTCTTTGTTCACAAGTGATTTTTGAATATCTTTGTCATACTCCATTGTATCATATTATACCAGTGCACCAAGCATTGAGCACCCCAATAAAGAAATAAAATAAATAAACCCAGGTCCGACTGTTTCCAAAGGGTGTTTTTGAACAATACATGTTTGCGTGTTGTACCCTGGGAACAGTTGGAAAACGAGGGTCCCAGAGAACTGACCACAAATGCAAACCAGTGCATGAGAAGTTCATTTTGCCTCCCAGAATTTGGTACACTAGCACTTGACGTGCCACTGTCTGTTGATTGGTTGACCAATAATTGTCACCTAATTGACTCAAAAGTAACAGGAAGAGCATGGAATTACTGTTGCTATGGTAACCAAGATAGTATGTAGCTCCAAAGAACATACATAATGTTCAGTCTAAATGCAGTACCATTACATCAACAGTGTGTGTTGACCATGATTTTCTATCTGATCTACTCTCTCTGAGATGATTTTTTTTTTCAGCGTTTACTGGGTTTTAAGTTACTGACCTTTTTATCGTTCACCTTTTTAGTTGACGTCAATTTCTTCAACGCGTTGTGGTTTCCAATAGGGTGTGTTTTTGTAAAATAAGGACTGAAGACCCAAACAAGCTAGATGGTTAGGTATCAAGTGGCAATAAAGGCCCAGGCGGCCAGGTTCAAAACGAAAACTGGGGAAAAGCCAGCAGAGCAAAGAAAACAGCTGAGGTTATCTGAGCTGTCTTTTTTTTTTTTTTTTTTTTTTTACCCTGCGAATTCAGTTTCTATGTTCAGCAGCATTTCAGAATAGGTCATAGATGAAAAGATTATAAACAATTTGGTGTGCGATGATGACACAATCAGGTATTATGTAAGACTGGACACCTTTTTTGTCAGCATTTGAGTTTGTGCTGATCAAGTGGGTTGTGTGGCCTGCTCGCTGCTGTTGCTTGGAAATTTCCGTAGAGCAATCCTTCCTGGACTCGACGTGAGTATGTGTGTGTGTTAGTGGGGGTGGGTAGGTGTGTGGGGCAAGAAGGGGGAAGAAGCAATACTGTATGTTTGAGAGCTGCTTTTGTGTGGGAGTGTGACCTGAGAGCTGGAGGGACTGGTCTGGGATTTTGGACCCAGGATTATCATGCCTTTCAGTTCTGGACCTGTGCTGGTAATATAACTCCTGGACAGATCTATACAGCTTCCACGTGTGATTTTGATTACAGTGTTCTGCTTCTTTCGGTTCTGTCATCAGATAAGATATGACTGGGGTTCAGTTAGTGACCTTTCATTCGAGTTCAAAGCCATTACCAAATACTAGTAACGTACTACTTCTAGAAATAAAGTTGCGTTGATTAAAAATGGTGTATGAAAGTGGACTCTGAAAAATACAGTTTTACAAAGGTGACCTTGCAAAAATGTTGGTGATGGGTGTTGATTTTATTTTTAAATTGTATTATTTTTTTTAAACGTTTTTTTTACGGTTCCCTTCCTTTGAAATACCTAAGATGAATGTGAGACTTTGTAAGGAATCACACTATAATTACACAGGTCGGTCTCTCGTTGAAAGTATGACCTGCTGATGAAAAGATTTTGTGATTTTGTGCATCAATCGACACATGCCAATCACATATTTGTCCACGGAAACCGGCAGACCATGTCGTAAGTGGATACTTTGTGATGTTTTTAATCTTTCAAGATGAAATGTGGTTCCATCCATTCTTTTCTTTCTTGCAGAGCCTACTTCTCTGCGAAGGTGTCAACAACCAAAGCTACATGTGTGAATCGGGTCACTGTTGTGGAGAATCTCAGTGTTGCAGTTACTACTATGAGCTTTGGTGTAAGTGCCCTGCTATTTTGAGCCGACACTGTCAACACACAAGTATACCGGATGTGATTACATGCTGTTGCTTTGCTGTTGTGAGTCAGCTGGATTGCTAGACTCGAGGAAGTCATTTTTAAAATCCACCATGCTAGTTTCATTTTCATATGGTGCCAGAACTATTGAAGAGATGGGGGGGGGGGGGGGGGGGGGTGGCTCCTGCATTTTTTTTTTAACCCCAATTTTTTTCCTGAAACATTCAGAATACATTATATACACAAATATTTTCAAGTACAGAATAAAAAGTGTGGGAAAACAAATCTCATCATATGTGATTCAAAGGGTTCCAAACCGTGAGAATGCAGAAGTTCACTCACTGTACATTCGTAGGCAAGAGGGGAGGTGACAACATAGGCAGGTCCATCCTATTTTATAAGTGGGAAAGAAAACACTTGACATCTTAGATCCAACAATCTATTTCGTTTTGTTTTGGACACATTTTTCCCAATGGAAATTATGTCAATAGAAATGTAGTCAAACGGGTTACAGATCAGGTGGCAATTGAAACCTTGTGCAACTCACGACACAATGTCATCAAAATGTTTTGTTGAAATTTGATTTGTGCCACCTTGGGATTCAAATTTAGACTCCAATTTATGGGCATTAGTCTCGTTTGGAAAAAACAGAGGTAGGGAGTGCACTGGTCTAACATATTTAAAGTTGTGATTAGGAACGATGCTTTGCCACTGTGGACCGGCAAATAAATCAAACCCACGCACCCTGACATGATACGATTAAAATCTGATTTAAGAAGGTATAAGCATACTGTTCTCAAACATGATGAATGTATGTGGATTGTGCCTTACTGTAGGGTTTTGGTTGGTCTGGGCTATCATCTTCATTTTGAGCTGCTGCTGTGTGTGTCACCATCGCCGCACCAAACACCGACTGCAGCAGCAGCAGCGACAGCACGAGATCAACCTCATTGCTTATCGTGAAGCACACAACTATTCCTCAGTGCCCTTCTACTTCAGTAAGACTTATCATCACACAGTATACATTGATGCTCATGTTGATGCTCATTTGTTGGCTAATTGTATTATGGAATGATCCTGAATTATCCCTCCATATTATTGCATGTACCTAATTCATTCAATGTCAGACATTTTTAGAAGGGGAAAAAAAACAACAACCTCTTGAGTGCCAGCTGTTTTGATAGCATCAGTGGAATGAAATGAGAATACTGACGCAGCGATTGAAACAGTCTGATTATATTTCTCCAAGGTCGATGGTGACAATGCAAGTTGCCAGCAAAAATAACAATAAACAAAATGAACGTTTGCGACCTTGAATGAACTCTGATGGGACTTTGTTGATAATGCTCATTCAGGAGAAACTAGATGAGACGACATTGTCTGAAATATTCACCAGAAATGTATTTGGACACCTTTTCTCATTCCGATTACTGTGGTAGTTAGCAGTGGTAGACCATAATTACTGCAGCTCAAAATGTGATGATCCCTGTCATTATAGACCGGCGTAATAGATATTTAAGTCACAGAAATATTCATAAAAACATGAGAAAACACCCTGTATAGCTTGTACGTAATTTAAAGTTCTTGTGGTAAATATGTGTGCAGAGCATTGTGGTATGATGTTTTGCAGGTTTGTGAATTTGTTTATAAATGCTCTCTGTCCATTTTTATTTGGTAGAATATAACCAAGTTACCGTAATTGCGTTTTTTTTTTTTTTTTTTTTTTTGCTTCTATTGCCTACCCGTAGTTTAAACACCCCTGAGTTACAGAGTTAAAAACCTTTAAAAAAAACAAAGTAAATAAATAAAAAGAAGCTTAATAGCTTTTTATTTGTGGTATTTCATGATTTCCCCCATGATGTTTTCATTCTTTATTTGTATTTATTGCCCCACATGTCATATTTCTGTTTAGATAAAGGTTCTTGTGTTTGTAAAAACAACATTGTTGGTACAGCTCTTTGACTTAAATCTCTTCCACTCCCCTTTTCCCCCTCAGGGTTTCTCCCAAGCTACCTGCTGCCAGATTACGAAGAAGTAGTGAACCGTCCGCCGACGCCACCACCACCCTACAGTGCCTTACACACAGGAGCATCGTCGGCAGTCTCGCAGCCTCATCCTGAGCCGCAGGACGGATGCCTTCCAGCCGTTCAGCCGGCTCCCACACCCCCAGATCCGGATGCCATGTGCAGCGTGCCCAGTCAAGAGGAGCCACAACCAACTGATTTAATGCCTAAGGCTGATAACAAGCCTACACAGACAACACAGGATTCCGAGATGATACTTTTATCAGAGGAGATCAGTAGGGAGGGACTCAACCTCGAGGATAAGAGAAGCGACTGCAAGGATCCTCTTTTGAAGGACCTGTCGGAAGACAAAGATCGACTCCCTAATGGTAGAAGGCGTCGGTTTACAGGTGACTCTGGAATCGAAGTGTGTGTGTGCGGCTCACGTGGGAGCAACGGTTGTAGTGGAGCAGGTGGCCTGGAAGGCAAGGAGATGCGGGAGCTGGAGAGTCTGTTGGATCGTGAGGGAGATGTGGAGGAGGAGGCTGGAGACTTCTGTGATAGCTGCGTTCACCGGGTTTCCTATGGTGCGGAGGAGGAGCCGGCGCTCGGCGGGTCGGACAGACGACCGGCACCAGGATCCTCCCAGCCGGTGCACGTAACAGGCGGCGCCTCACTGCACTCTCCAGTGTGCCTCCTCCTACACACCATCAATGAGCAGGAGGGTCCACACCACAGCACCAGCACTGAGGCGTAAGGTTGAAGGCCCAATCGTGGAACGTGAAAGCTTTCTTAGCGGCACAATGGTTTTCAAGCCTCAAGACAATTTAGCTATAGGTGCAAATGTTCTGAGCTGGAACATGAAGTGAGCTTGACTAACTTGACAATTGGTGCATAAGACGCAGCTCGCACAGTTGGTATCTTTACGTCTTGCAAGTATTGCAGAAACTGGTTCCACTGTGAAAACAGAAATGAGAAGATGGCCGATTTCACTCAACTGGTGCAGGAAAATTGTTACTTTAAGACACACTCAACACACATCACACTGTTTGAGTAAGAGAGCATATACTGTAGAACCATCTGAAATGGACCTGAATATGCTTTATTTTCCCTCCGGCAATTTTGAAAATGCTTGTGTCGTGTTTTTGTTTGATCCGAATCACTAGCTATAAGCGCATTAACAAGTCTTTATGTGAGCAATTCCTACTTTGCACAAATTGTATTTATCTTTTCTAAATGAAGCTTTTAACTGAGACTATTGTTTTGCTTTTCATAATTTATGTCTTAAATTGTAGCACGTTGTTAATATCTTGAGGCTTCAAGTGCATCAGATTTCGTTAACTTCCTGAATGTTAGCATTATGTGCCTAGCCACAGAGGTGATGGGGTTGGGGACGTCAACTCCTTTGAGCCATTTGAGCTGATTGTCATCTTCACTTGCAGTACAGTATGAAAGCATCGATTTTTGAGTTGCTGCATTTAAATTCATCAGCCTTATCTTTTCCAATGTTAAGAGGTTACTTTTAAATATTTGTGTAGAGTTAAATATACATGTGATCATTTGCACAAAACAACGCCAAATATTTCCCCATCTTCGACAGTACGTTTGTGCTGTATAATAACCTGAGGTATGAATTGTTTTGTGCTTCAAAGTGCCCTCCCCCAGACAGTTTTGCTTTGGGGGGTCGAAATAGCCCTATTACTAATATTATAATATTATATTAATATTACTTGGCCTGTTATGACACAATTTCATTAATCTCTTCAACAACATACTGTAATTGTTATTGTTATTATTATTATTATTATTATTATTATTATTATTATTATTATTATTATTATTATAACCCAACGAAACACCTATAGACTGGAATGGATACTCCAACTGTGGAATGGGCAAGACCTTAGACTCATAAAATTATTTTTGTATAAGCACCTAAGCAATTGCCTGGGCTAAGACTGAATGTCAGTTCACATTGATTAGAACGGACGAAACGTTCCGAGTGCAGGAATGTTTTGAGGTATGAATGATGACAATGCTGCACTATAAAAACAAAATGGCCACATGTAAAAGATCAATTTATTGATCTCTAAGCTATTGGTAGAATGTTGCACATCTGCCCCGTAAATCGAAGTATTGCAACGTTTTAACAGCCAGATTAAGAATGTACCTGAATAAAGGACACTGATTATACTTTGATATAGCTTTACAAATGGGGTTTATCTCAAAATTTTATGCAGACTAATGCATCATGCAGCAAATTTTACCAAGCACAAGGTTTTCATCAGCCAACACAAAAGTTCACTGAAACGATTACAATTGTGCCCCCCACTAAAGAGAACTTCTGAAGCACAATTTATATTAAGCTTTAATGTCTTAACGAAACCAATCAAAAGCTGATTGTAGGTACTATCTGTCTTGTATAATTTATGTAACTTGTGGTAAATGTAGCGCATGAATGAGCTATTTTTCATATGAGCAAGATCATTGTGAGTGTACTTTAAATAAAAAAAACAATCTAACATTGGGAAACCACTCTATTTTCAAATGTACGACCATGTGACGGATTTTAGACAGGCGCAAGTAGCTTTATTCAATTTGACTTCATGTCCTTAAGTGTCAAATTTATTGAGACTTGTGGTGAAGTTGTGTAAAGGGTACATAACACTGGTCTGCATCACCCCCCCAACCCCTCCTAGCACCACTGCTACCCCAAAATATACTACATAAGAAACTGCTACCAAAGTAGCCAACAAAATTCTCTAGGGCATTTTTAGATGTAGAATACAAATACCTCAATGTTTTTTCTCCATAGGTTTTAATTTTTTTTAAGTGCAAGAAAAATTGAGGCATATTAGAGCAGGGCAGCCAAGGGTAGAAAGGTACTTTCTTGTATTTACTTGGCATGTAATAATTAAGGTAACCATATAGAGAAAATGTAGGGTGCCACTGTCTTCACTGTGAAAAACCTATCTAGAATTTATTTGTATTCATCTTTTGATGCAGACCAGTGTAATAATTGAACATACTTGTTCAACTCAATCAGGTTAATTCATGCCAAAGACTCGCTTACTCGCTTCATCACTGTGTGGATCTGCACATATTCTTTGAATGTTACTATGTCAACACCAACCAACATGGATGTACTTTTAATAAACATTTCCAATTTTAATTAAAGGTTGTCATGTTTTTCATTATTTTTAACCCTAGTCTTGTCACCACAGAGACAATTATTTGGGACTCAGAGGTGTCTCCTACATTCTTTGGTAAGGTGAATGTACAAAGATTCAAAGGGTTTATCCCACCTCTTGATTGAAGTCTGAAGTGTGTTATATATAATTTTGCATCGAGGCGACTCCTCAATTTATTGATATCAGTTTGTTTGTCAATTTCAGGCCTTTTGCAAACCCACAATCGCTAACCTTCACTGCTCAAGCTTATGGTCTTGGCTTTTCAGATTTAAATTAGGCCGAACAGTCTTGTGAATAACTAAGTAGTGTTTGATTTGAAACATGTCAGAAAAAAGGCAACAATTTTGATCGGTTTTCCTAACCTAAATCATCTCTTCTTGACTGTTATTTATATTACAACACATATGTTTTCTGTTTTCTTTGAGGACTTAGAAAAACGAAAATTACGTTTTCACAAAAGCAGAAATTGAGATTTGGGGCGATCACACGCTCATAAGTGGAGTTGTACGCACCCTAAAACCAAAAATAGCCAAACGCTATGAGGACTCATGTTTGCCTGGTACAGTGACGTCACTGACGCACACGCTGTGCTGTGGTGCGGGAAGTGAACTTTGAACTATCCCTTGACAAACGGACTTTTTGCAAGTTAGCTGTCTACTGCGCTGAGTACTCGCAAAAGGCGTTTTACAGGATTTTACACAGATCTCACATACCACCGACAATCCGACAATGGCTGATAAAACAAGGTAACCATATAGAGAAAATGAGATGCAAACATCTCGTTTCCATTTCATTTAGCCTAGCTTTAGCATTGAGAGCTTGCGGCGTTAAATCTTTACGATTCATGACAAAATTCGGCAGCATTATACAGCAAACATTTGCCAATTGTAAAGTGTTTCTATTTTAATATGTATATTTAGCTAAGTTCTATCAGCCCTTGCAGCATTCATGCATTTCTGCTTATACATAGATAACTTACTTGGCTTTATGTGTGATCAGGTACGGGTTCTAATACATTTAATACTTTTTTTAAAGCTTTGTGGACTCCACCGTTCATCTAGATGTTAAGGTAAGTATTTTCTTAATCGCATTTTCTGATTATAGTATAACTTTACATGCATAGTGTAACTTTCACCACCGAAAATAACACTTGTGAACAATGTCTTATCGCAGTGTGATAAATATCCGATAAGACCTTTGAAGCTTCCTCATTATGTGGGGGTGCAACAGTAGTCCTATAATAAGATATCCTCTCTTGTGACATCACCGTCCTTGTAATCTTTTCGTAGGATTATTATGGGAAGAAGTTACAAAAAACATCAGATCTGAAGAGTAATGCCTGTGTAGCTCCAGCCCAGCCCTACCCAAAATTCATCCTTCATGCTCTGAAGAAAGTCCATTTGGATGTGACTGACAGGTATATATATATATTAATTTTAATTTTTAATTTTATTTATTTATTAAACTTTGGCAAAGTTGTAATTGATTTAATGGGGTTCTCTTTCCCTCAGATACTATGGTTGTGGCCTGGTGGTGCCAGAGTGTTTGGAGGGCTGCAGGATTCTGGACCTGGGCTCCGGGAGTGGCAGAGACTGCTACATGCTGAGTCAACTGGTGGGAGAGGCAGGCCATGTCACCGGCATCGACATGACTGAGGATCAGGTACTTGGAGAATCAGTGGTTGGATGTTGCAATTCTAGAAACTATAAATACTATACTAAAACGAAATATATAACAGAATGGAACTGTGCCACGTTCATTAGATTCTGACCAAATGATAAGCATGAGCAAAGAATATTGTGTTGTCATTGTATGCCATTGCAGCTCAAAAATATATTGTTTTGAAATGTCGAGGTAATAACTCTTTCCCGTCGAATACAATGTATTTTATTTTAAAACAACATATAAAACATCTGATATGTTAGTGAATATAAAAAAAAAAAGTTTTTTTCTTAATACAGTCAAAATGCAGTATATATATGTACATTTCTCAGAAAATGAATAGCTATGTCTATGCTCTTTGGCACTATGAGGGAGTGTCAGAGAGATGCTTATGATCCATATTATCAGCCTACATAGCAAGTCAATAGAATTTGTTTTCCAATTGTCGACACTAGACACCACAACTCTGGTGGTTTCAAATGTTCATGACAAGACAACATTATGTATATTAATATATCATGTCCCTGAATTCCTATCCTCTATTTTATTCCAATCAGCCTCTTTCATACGCATGTTTTGTGAAACTAAATTAGAATTTAGTTTGTAAATGTTGGTCGGCAAAGAAGGCCTGACTGAGTAGCTTATTTATCATATATGTGGACACTAAAACACAATTAAAATCTCGTATGTTATCTAGCTTGAAGTGGCCAGGAAACATGTGGACTTTCACATGAAGGAGTTTGGCTACAAGAAGCCCAATGTGACCTTTGTCAAGGGCTACATCGAGGCCTTAACAGAGGCGGGTCTGGAAAAGAACTCTTTTGATATCATCATGTAAGTTGTACTCCTTGCCTCCTGCTCTCGCATTGTAAAGCTTTGTGGATTCCCCCCCCCCAATTCACTTTTTTATCACTTAGCTCCAACTGTGTGGTGAATCTTTCTCCAGACAAGAAGAGAGTCTTGAATGAAGCCTACAGTGTGCTCAAGGTACATTTTTAATCACTGTTGAAGAGGTACAACAATATCTCGATTTCCCAAACGTCCCATGGCAAAATTAGCTGTCACACCTCAGAAATATTAAAAGTTCAACACCAGACTTATTTGCTATTCTCACTGACCAAAGTTTATTTAATCCAATACTTCCTCGGCACATAAGATTCAAGCACACTGTCAATCCCAGCATTTATATTGTACCCTGGCCACCCCACTGAATAACTTCAGACTATGCCCCGGTTGTGATGTTCTTTTTAAATACATTGGACCCCCACCATTCGCAAGGGATAAGGCTGGCCCATGAATACTGAAAATCTGCCTATAATTGAAATGCATTGGGAGAGAGAAAAAAAAAAAGTTTTCAAAAAGGCTCTTTACGGTCAACAAGCAGTTTCCTCGAAAAACATTGCCGAGGAGGAAATGTGTGGGGATAAAACTAACAAGAAAAACCTGCAAAACCAATATTTATTTTATTTTAAAATAAAAGCAAATCAGCAAGTCCTCGGGTGCCGAACCGCAAGTAACCACTGAATATTCAATTTTCAGAGCCCTGTTTAAAGCAGTAGACACTATTTGTGTTAACCTTGTACTGTACTTGCACTACTGATGATTAGGATGGTGGTGAGCTTTACTTCAGTGACATCTACTGCAATGGAAGACTACCTGAGGAAATTAAAAACCACAAAATCCTGTGGGGTGAGTCATTACGGTGTTCTACTGATCGACATAAGCTGCCGACACATACGCGAAATAACTCTGTGTAAAATCTCATGACAGGTGAGTGTTTAGGTGGCGCACTGTGGTACAAAGATCTGCTACAGTTGGCCGAGGAAGTAGGATTCAGTCCACCGAGGCTTGTAACTGCCAGCATCGTCACCGTTGACAACAAAGAACTGCAAGCCATTCTGGGTTTGATGCTTGTTTCTGCCTTTAATTGTTTGTATGTTGTGCCATTGTATCCTGTCAAGGGCAGGCAGACTCTGATACCATTTTTCTACCTAAACATGCTAACAAGTTTCTCTTCACCTGTTTTGCATTACAGGGGACTTCAAATTTGTCTCTGCCACATATCGTCTGTTTAAGGTCCCGAAAGACAGCCGAAAGCCATGTAAAGTTATTTATAATGGGAATATTACAGGGGCGGAAGACTCCCTCCACTTTGACTGTCAGTACACCTTCAGGGTATGTAGCTCCTCAGCATCAGCTCAGCTCTCGTTGATTTTGAACTGAGGTTCCTCAAATATTTCCATCCGACAGACTAATCAAGTGGCAGAGCTTGATGGCGAAGTAGCAGCCATCCTGACCCATTCCAGATTTGCACAGGAGTTCACTTTCCAGCCACTAAGTGGCTCCTGTGAACCTTGTGGCATCAAACCGAAGGTCAGTAATACTTTAAACACAGGTGACAAACCTGAGGCCCAGGGACCAGATGTGGCCCGCCTCATCATTTCTGTGGCCCGCTAAAGCCAACCGTGTGCATGTTTTTCTTTTAACCTCCCTTTTAAAAAGAAAGGGAATAGTCAAACAAGCTATTTTACTTACACTATTGCTTTCTAAACTAGTTATCCAGAAATGTGTTGTGTATATTTGATACTTACTATATGATATGGTTTCACACTCAATTACTTAGAGCACCAGAGGTTACCATGTTTGTGGTATCAATTTAAAATTTTTAAACACACCAAGAAAGGCCCAGTGTCTAACCACACACAGTCATACTCAATAAAACATTCTCAAACACATTTACAAGCACAAGGTCAAGCAGCTGTCGCACAGTCATAACCAGTCTGCGGAATCATGCTGGGAACCTTGTACAGGAAGGAATGCTCTTCACTCGCTCATGGAATGCTTTCATATCAACTCTCATGGTTATTCTGTGAATGGATACATCCACAAACCTCACTTGATGTTTTAATCTCAAGAGTTATCTTTAAATCACATGCAAAGTAATTATGCAATTTCTTGATTGACAATACGTGGTGGGATTTCGTTGATAGTACTTCTAAGTATGGTGGAAAGCGATCCATTTTAGCCCTGGGCCTTCAGTCGAGTCTTTATGCAACCACTGTCATGTTACACTTTTACAAAATACAGTAAAAGGCCCACGAATAGTGAACATTAGCATATAATTGACGGAGACTGCGGAACCATAGGGGGAAAAAATAGAATGTATATATTTTTATTCCTCCTAAATTCTTCAAAATCTCTGATAAATAGTCAATATGCATTTTTATTCATCCATGTGGGAGCTCCGGGGGTACACTTTAAGTTGCAAATGGTTGGGACAGCAGAGAAGGCCTTGCAGGCACTTACTGCACACTGCTTCTCCAATAAGAGTTTTTGAGATTAGTGAAGAAAAAATGAACCTTCAAATTTGCCTCATGAACCAGTTGCATTTTTTGACTCCTCTACGGTAGATTGCACTCCCAACATTGGACCGAAAGTACACTGTTTGAGGCTTGCCATTTCCTAAACCAATTTACTTAAACCAACAGTGCCATCTAGAGGCTAAAACAACAACAGCTGGTACTTCATTTCCCCATCACAAAAAAAATACTTGAGGGGTGAACCTTTGGATCGTCCTTTAATTTTGAAATCAAGATTGCATAATCTACTGTAATTAGTCGTACTTGTTTGTTCTACAGTAAATTGATAGAAATACTTGTGTTATTCTGTAATATCTAAGAAGAGAGCAAGAACCTCACAACTCCAGTAAACTGACACCAAAAGCCTTTGCTCATTAATAGATGTTTGTCTTAAGAACTGTACAATAGAATATCTCAAAAGTATAAAACATTTTTTACCACTTTCCCTCTTAGACATCTTAAACGAAACTTTGGAATCAAAGTTAAAGTGTAATTTTTATTTTGTCTCCCTTCCCCATCAATCAGCCACACTCTGAGGATCCTTTTGAGCTGGTTGCGCAGTTGAAGAAACAGAGTCCAGGTTCAACCACAGGAGGTGGTTGCTGCAGTACAAAATCTGCAACTTGCTGCAAGTGATTTTCTATCGTTAAGATTAGGAAATCTGTATCGAATGATCCTGCATTAAAAATTATTACTTATTCACACAACACATACTGTATCACCATCTGCTAATTACAGTATGATAATTTGTCTGAAATGGACGAATCCAGTAGAATTAGCCTTTTATAGATTTTATCTTTTGTGATTTGCACTAGACTAGAATGAAGAGTCTCGATGTGCAAATTGGTACCCTTCCGTTTAAAGGGTAAATACACACACGCACACAATGATCACTGAATGTGTAACAGGACAGAAATTTTCCAGAGGTAAATGAATAAGCCAAAAAGCTTTTAGGAATATGTTATCTTTTTCTACAGTTGTGACAAAACTGGAACTTTTAGGCATGTAATTTCAGCTCTGTGTTTACATATGCAAAAAGGAGTGTACCAATAAAATAACTGCTGTAGCTATACTATTGTACATATTTTAAATTGTGTAAAGTACATTTCAAGGCCTTACTTGTTCTGTAACACTTGCTTTATTTTCTTGTAAATAAGAAGTATGAAATTTAAATCATCATTATGCCTCATTACTACAATTATGAGGTAAAAGCGATATAAACAACAATACTTTGCAATGAATCAGTTTGTAATGTACAAAGTTATGGTCTCTGTGGTTGAAATGTCAAGTATAAGATGAATGCATTTATGCACCGAGTAGATTGCATGCATGATTTGTATGTCTATAATGTTAAAAAATGGACTTGCATTTGTAATCTGTGCAACATTTTTCACCTTTGAAGAACGTTTTCAAGGCGTATTGTATAGTGTGTAGGATATTAGCTCATAATCATTTTTAAAGTTAAATGTACACTGTGGTTGAATTTTATTCAACATGAAGCATTATCCGTCGAGATAGATAGATAGATAGATAGATAGATAGATAGATAGATAGATAGATAGATAGATAGATAGATAGATAGATAGATAGATACTTTATTGATTCCAGGGGGAAATAAACATCCATAGTAATAACAGGTAAAAAGGTTTTCTATCTCCAAGAGAAATTTGCTTATGTGCCATAAAAGAGACTACAGTTAAGTTGCCTTCCAGAGTGGCTACTGTCACTCATAAAACGTAGCTCCCAGTGACTGCTGAGCCAGCTCCACAACATTTTAACAAATTAATATTAAAGCTGTTTCCACCCAGTGAGAGGCCTCTGCAAGTCATTATCAAAGTCTTGTTCTGGAGCTTCCACATTTTGGTCTTGATGGCGTATAAAGGGAGCAATATTGTAAAGTGTGATGGATATCTGGTGGTCCCATTTTTGTGTCTCGTCCTGTTAACAAGTGGATTCAGGTCAAGCTATAAGCGGTTTAGAAAATGGATGGATGATTGACTTGGCCATTGCATAACATCACACTTCATTGCCTTAAAAGGCATTTTGGCTACTTTCACGGGATACTTCGGCTCATTTTTCATCTACATTGTTAAGCGCTGTCCAATGAGTTCTGAAGCATTTGACAGAATCTGAGCAGATATTCCTGAAACATTCAAGAATGAATCCTACTGCTTTTGTCAGTGAATAAATCATTAAATACATGGAAACCATACATGCATTTTTTCAATTTATTTGGGCATTGCACTGATTTTTCTTATCGCTGAAAAATACATTTCTCTTTCAACGTCTTTATTAGTCACTGACGTGTTTCTTTCGATTCCTATCTGAACTCATGTAATTTCATATAGTGAAGCACAGGGTGTGCTCTTGTCATGTGCATAAAGTGCTTTTTGAACCCTCCCTCAAACGGACATCTTAACTGAGCTCTTATTCCACGCAACTTTCGCAACCGTGTTGTGGACTTTTCATGGACCATCAGTAATGGCTGATAAAACTAGGTAACAGCACCCACAAACACGCAGAATTTGTCTCCATTTTCGAGAGCAGAGGAGATCGGGTATTTTCAGGGTAGTACGGCCGTAATTTCTTTCAGCCCAAGTTGTCGAAACGTCTGCACGCTGTCAAAAATCGTGACAATAAGTGCAACGCAGCAAAGTTTGACCTGTAATTTTTGCTAGCTTCTATTGTATTTACTCATTGCATTCATTGATCCAATAATTTGTTTTTGAAGCTTTGTCGATACCACCGTTCATCTGGATGTTAAGGTAGGATAAAACACTTCAAATACTAATATCATTATTGTTTCAATTTATTATTTTCATCATTATTTTGGTAGTCACCTAACCCTGACCAATATGCGTCACTGGTGAGCTGTGAAAATGATTGATTTTCTTAATTGTTTTTGATTTATCACTGAATCATGACTTCACTTTACTTGACTAATTCTAATGCTGTCATATTAATTAAGCAAAATGAGTTGTCTGTTTGCAGTCTTTGTTTTCCTTCTTCTTTATTTAGATCAAATAGCACGTGTTAACTACTACTCTGACTCGAAAAGTCGAAAGCAAATGAAATCTAATGTGATTAACGTACTTGGCTAGTAAAGCTGATTCTTATTTTGCAGGGTGGTGCTCTATTTTAAAGTGGTTGCTCTCACAGCCGCGTATTTATTTACCTTCCATGTAGGATTATTATGGAAAGAGGTTGCAGAAGACGTCAGATGTACAGAGTAATGTCTGTGTGGCTCCAGTGGGGCCCGTCCCAAAACTCATCCTCCAGGCTATGAAGAAAGTCCATCCTGATGTGACTGACAGGTTGCTGCTGAATATGTTCATACACTTTATTGGCAAAGCAGTCTGTAATTTTGTGTGGTTTTCTCCCCGTCAGATACTACGGTTGTGGTCTGGCTGTACCAGAGTGTTTGGAGGGATGCAGTATTCTGGATCTGGGCTGCGGAAGTGGTCGAGACTGCTACATATTAAGTCAACTGGTAGGAGAGGCAGGCCATGTCACTGGCATCGACATGACAGAGGATCAGGTAAACTAGAGCCAAATCCAGAAATTTATACTCAAAATATCAGGGAAATTTCAATGAACCTAAAATGCACTGTAACCTTAAATTAATTAATCTCACAATGAAAAATTTCCCAGTTTAGTTAGAATACAGTAGGTATTTAAACAGTACTTTTTATCCTGCTTTTGTCGCTTTGACGTAATACGACCAAGCGCATTAAAAAGTGAAATAATGTGTTTTATCACCAGAAAGAAACAGTAGCCATCACAAAGCATGCATCAGCTTCATGTTTTTGATTTTAACTCAATAATAATTGATGGGGTTTATCATATGGACATCTTGAATTGAATTTAAATCTCTTATATCATCTAGCTTGAAGTGGCCAGGAAACATGTGGACTTTCACATGAAGGAGTTTGGCTACAAGAAGCCCAATGTGACTTTTGTCCAGGGCTTCATCGAGGCCTTACCAGAGGCAGGTCTGGGAAAGAATTCTTTTGATATCATCATGTAAGATGTGCTTCTTCTTGCCTCCTGCTCTCTTTCAGTTAGTTTCACACTTCAAATCTGAGTCCTGCAATTGTGAAAATGTTTTGAAATAGTCCGTTTCATTACTTAGCTCCAACTGTGTGGTGAATCTTTCTCCAGACAAGAAGCAAGTCCTGACTGAAGCTTACAACGTGCTCAAGGTAGACTCATATTTAACTCACTTTTGATGTCATTGTCTAATCAAATTTCATCAGTACTGATAATTGTGTCCTGACCAACAAACAACTTGATGTGCTTGCTCGACCGATGGTTAGGATGGTGGTGAGTTATTCTTCAGTGACATGTACAGCAGTGGAAGACAAACTGAGGAAATTAAAAACAACAAAGTTCTTTGGGGTGTGTATTTGTGCTCAACTGTATATGCTGCGGACACATGCCCTAGTTTGATCATGCAATTTTCCACGACAGGTGAGGGATTCGGAGGTGCGCTATGGTATAAAGATCTGCTACAGTTGGCCGAGGAAGTAGGATTCAGACCGCCGAGGCTCGTCAAAGCCAACGTTATCACTGTTAACAACAACGAAATGCAAGCCATTCTGGGTGTGATGCTTGTTTCTGTCTTTTTTCTGTTTTTGTATTGTTATTGTAACCTGTCTGTGTGGAATATACTAACGCACCACCATTGGACATACCGATCATTTCTTTTCATTTGTTCTGCATTACAGGTGACTTCAAGTTTGTCTCTGCTACATATCGTCTGTTTAAGGTTCCAAAAGGCAGCCTAAAGCCGTGTAAAGTCATTTATAATGGAAATTTTACAGGGGCGGAAGACTCCCTCCACTTTGACTGTCAGTACACCTTCAAGGTATGTAGCTCCTCAGCATCAGCTCTTGCTGATTTTGACCTGAAATTCCACAAATATTTCTATCTGACAGACTAATCAAGTGGCAGAGGTTGATGGCGAACTAGCTGCCATTCTGATGCAATCCAGATATGCACAGGCCTTCACTTTCCACCCATCAGAAGACTCTTGTGAATCTTGTGTACTAAAACCGAAGGTCAGTGACACTTTAAAATATAGTATGCTGAAATGCATTTGTGTTGTTACTCTGCAGCGTCAATTAAAAATCACGGACATGCCCACGGAGGCCCACTGTCTTAACTTCACAGTGGAGGAAACATGCTGGACATTCTCACGCACGCACACACACTGCAAGCACACATATGCACTCATCCACGAGCGCAAGGTCAAGCAGCTGTCTCAGAGTCATAACCAAACTGCGGAGGCATGCTGGGAACCTTTAACAGGAAGGAATGCTCTCTTCTCTAGCTCATGAAATGCTTTCATATCAACTCTCATGGTTATTCTGTGAATGCATACATGTCATGAGCAACACCAGATGATTCATCAACAATCCAATCGCTCAAATCACATCTGAAGCGCATTTTTACATACATAATACAGATGTTGCATTTCGATTCCCTAGATAGTACGTCTACGATCAGAGTTCATTGTTGAACCTTTGGACTGGCACTGTAATCAACTGTGTTTGTTAGTTTTACAAATACTTTTGTTTGGCTCTTTTCAGACAATTTAGTAAACAATGTTTGGAAGCGATTAAAACAAAATTAAAACACTACACCACTTGTAAACTGGCACAGAGCCTCCGTTGATAGACACATTTTTTTACATTACTATATAGAATGTAGAAAATAACAATAGAATGTTATTTTGGAATGTACTTTTGCACACTTCTTAGAATTGCCTTGGGGGAAATGTGACATAATCCAAAAGTGTGATGTCCTGTTACTTGTGGCACTTCAGGCAATCTCTGGGGACCCTTTTGAGCTGGCCGCGCAGCTGCAGAAACAGAATACAGGTTTAGCCACAGGGGGGTGCTGCAGTACACAATCTGCAACCTGCTTGGAGTGATTCTGGGAGTAGAACACTGCTGCAACGTTCAGAATCTCGGCAACATAATGTTATCACGTGGTAGTGTAACAGTCGTGTGAATGTCACAAATGCACGTTGCTGTTTCTGGATGTGTGTTCACGCAATCCATGTCCAATTACAATAAAGTGCACTTTAGGGATAAAGGATTAAATACAATATGGTAAGACATGGCATGTTGTTGCGACATTAAGGCCTCTTGATACAACATGAGAAATCATGACTTGTTCAACAAATTCTAACGGGGTGCACATAATTGTAGACATTTTAAAACACTTTTTGAGCATCTTTAATTCAACTCAATTTGTCTTTAAATGGCACTTTCATAGCTGCTGCCGCTATAACAAAGCAGTCTACAGAAGACATGACATGAAACATTAACAACAATCCCAAATACCCCAAAATCTATCACTAGTATACATTTGTTGTTTGCTTCAAAGTCTCCTTTTACCTGTGGATTACAAATGTCGTTTGCTACGGACTAAGTTTGGAAGTTAACAATTAGCTGTAGCATCTATTGACGAGTAACAAGCAGACCAACTCGCACCTTTTTAAGAGAAACAATGGATTACTGTTTTTTTTAAAAAAAAAAAATCATAAAATCTGCCTACCTGGTATCATTAATCATATCATGCACTTGTTTTGTTTATTTTTTTGTTGCCTTATTTCCAGTTCTCGTCAATCAAAATGTCCATCACATTAATCTTTGTGTTTGTAATATGACAATAAATGTTTCTGATCCTGCTTTGTAAACTTCAATGCCTCATATTTCCAGACACTTTCTATGGGCCATATAAATAACATTGTATTGTATTCTATTCATTTAGTGTTGACATTTATAGAGGCAGTGAGTAAAAGGATGAGTGAAGATAACTGCATAACCTAGTACAGTCTGTGAATGCAATGTACATAATGTTAATGAGGCTATGTCACCCAAGACCACTGTGTCTATACATACATATTTCCATAGGAGAAATTGAAATAATCTCAGCTAAAACATGACATACTATTCCCATTATGTTAAGAGTCTTTCTGCAGTGATTATGAGTCACTATAGCTGTGTGCAATTGGTGAATCAGCATATTGCATTAAGGGCTCGACATCACGCAGTTTTAAGGGGGAAAAAAGTCGTATTTTTCATCATAATAGATAAGGAAAAAAAATGAAAAGCAGCCCGACACTTGCAAAAATTGCTTAAAACATATGAGAAGTACGTGTTTATACCTATCGAGCGTGAGAACTTATTGTGCTTGCTAAATGTTCAAGAGCTAAGTGATCATTAAAAACAACGATTTGACAACATACTGACGTCACCAAAATCTGGCCAATACGGAGACATAGCCCACGTTGTAATAATTTAGACTAGGTGTCGAGCTCCTAAACTTGAATATAGTCTGTACAAAAAGTCACGAGTGGCTCTTGTCCATTTCTTAACATGAGGTGCACTTGTTTTGGAATTTGATTCGTCACTGTGGCAGCGGCCGCCCCGCCCCCGTCCCGGAGCCGTTTTCTGATTGGCCCCCGACGGCATCTGTCTGCGCGAAATCAATGCAGGCACGAGTTAGCCACTTACCCTGGTCTGGCGGAGGGACCACTGTCGTACACGTAGTGGGAAAGAAGAGGTCCTGATGCGCGAGTCACGGCAACCCTCTGCGGAGATGAAGGCGGACTCTGACTGGTTCTGATTTGACAAAGTCATTTTCATTCAGCAGGTTGCATGCCAATAGTGGTCATTATGGCAGAGCCGTTATCCCCTGCACCCACCGCTGCAAAAATGGCGTCAGCGAACCGGGTCCGCGCGTTGACATTAATTTTCTTGACTGTCACTGGTTGTTTTGTCACCTCGACAAGTGGCAAGGAAGGGTTCGAGGAGACCGTCATCAGTGGCCTGCGTCTGGAGGACACGGACGACATTTCCTTCATGGATAAAGGCTACTTGCGGGTGAGTGAGCGCTCTCGGATCAAATTAAGAGTGTACGGGCAGAACATCAACAACGAGACCTGGTCCAAGATTGCCTTCACGGAGCACGAGAGGAACCAGGCGGGGCTGAGCCTTGACAGCTCCTCGGGGGATAACCACAGCCAAGAGGACTTCTCTGGCTCGCATCCTTGCGGCATCAGGACTTCAGATATCATCATATTACCAAACATTGTTGTGAACCGAAAGACTTCAGGAATAGTTGAGATCGAGGTCAAACCTCTGCGGAAGACGGAGAGGAGCAAAGCCTATTACCTTTGCATCGCCACCTCCGCACCTGCCGCGGCTGGAATGCACGACCCGTGGACGGAGAACACCTGGATTTACCACGATGGCGACGACACCAGGGTGATTGTAGTGGAGGAGAAAAAGTTTTTACTACCTTTCTGGCTCCAGGTCATCTTCATCTCAATGCTGT
Organism: Syngnathus scovelli; assembly: GCF_024217435.2. Classification (NCBI taxonomy): domain Eukaryota; kingdom Metazoa; phylum Chordata; class Actinopteri; order Syngnathiformes; family Syngnathidae; genus Syngnathus; species Syngnathus scovelli. The sequence goes on along the minus strand of NC_090851.1, from coordinate 10,321,678 downwards.
TGTGTCTGTCTGGCATGTTCAGCGGCTTGAACCTGGGCCTCATGGCTCTGGACCCCATGGAGCTCCAGATAGTTCAGAACTGTGGCACGGAAAGGGAGAAAAACTACGCCAAAAAGATCGAGCCTGTCAGGAGCCAAGGGAATTATTTGCTTTGCTCGCTTCTGCTCGGTAACGTGTTGGTGAACACGACGCTGACCATCCTGCTGGATGATATCGCTGGTTCAGGCTTGATAGCCGTGGTCATGTCCACCATTGGAATAGTCATCTTTGGGGAAATCGTGCCACAGGCCATATGCTCCCGACACGGCCTGGCCGTGGGTGCCAACACCATTTTCCTGACAAAGTTCTTTATGTTGCTCACCTTCCCAGCTTCCTACCCAGTGAGCAAACTGCTCGACTACCTGCTGGGGCAGGAGATCGGAACCGTGTACAACCGGGAGAAGCTTCTGGAGATGCTGCGTGTCACGGATCCTTACAATGACCTGGTCAAGGAGGAGCTCAACATCATCCAGGGTGCCCTGGAGTTGAGGACTAAAACAGTGGAAGTTGTGATGACACCTCTTCGAGATTGCTTCATGATACCCTGGGACGCCACCCTTGACTTCAACACCATGTCCGAAATCATGAAGAGTGGATACACGCGCATTCCGGTCTTCGAGGGCGAGAGGTCCAACATAGTAGACCTTCTCTTTGTCAAGGACCTGGCCTTTGTTGACCCGGATGATTGCACGCCACTCAAAACCATCACAAAGTTTTATAGCCACCCGTTGCACTTTGTCTTCAATGACACCAAGCTGGATGCAATGCTGGAAGAGTTTAAGAAAGGTGAGTTTGTTTGACACTCTCCTTGTATGATGGCTTGCATTATGTCAAGTTCGTTTTGTTTTGTTCCACTTCCTTCAACCCTGAACTGATGCAAAAAGACAAGCACACTACACGTTCAACATAATCCCTCTTGACCCTCACATATTGACCTTTCGCCTCTCTTCCTCTCTCCAACGCGGCTGGAAGTGAAAGGTCAAGTGTGTGTAAATCTGAAAGTCACGGGGATGAAGAAGAGAAGGCACATTTTTTCCCCCTTTCTTATTTCGGCCTTACAAAGCATTGTTGCAGTGACGTCTTTAACGAGGCGCACTTGACACAACCTCTGTGCTCACTTCCTGTCTCCTTATCGTCCTCCATCACTTCCACTCGGTTATGTTCTCAGAGTTTCTCTATGTTTCAGCTCCTGCCCTCTGTCCTTTTCATGTCAGTCTCATTCAGACATTTTAGCTATGCCCCCCTCCACCCTGACCCCCGCCCCTCTCCAATTTGTGAATGCATTAGGACACGTGGGAATGGTGGAAGTGCAAGACTTAAGGTTATCAGGTAGGGGCATCTTGTTTGAGAACCTGCTTAAATCCCTCTCGCTTACTCGCCTCTGAGTGATGGTGGTGATAACTTCTTTTGTCCAGCCCTGGAATGCAGTCATGTGGATAATGAATAACAGCCTCTAAAACCCTCAAGCCCCTCCTGCCCCCCCTCGTGTGTTGTGTGTATGCGCATGATGTTTGACAAAGATGTTTACCTCACGCAGTTTACCTGAAGTTTGGCACGTCACTCCCCCTCAGCCTCTATCCATACTAATTGCAGCCAGATTATTACTGTAGGTACTGTATGTTTGACTGTAACAAGTTACACAAACATTTACAACCAAGGTAAAGATCAATTTTAATTATTTGTGGTGTAGAATTGCGCTGCATTATTGTTTTTAATGATTTTGTTACCTCATTTGGCTACTGTATCTATCGATCTGTATAGTATCTATCTAATACACGTGTGTATGTATTCCCTGGGCATTATTGTGGTTGTTACGTTCCAAAAAATGCCTGCAATAAGTACAATTCAGGAAGTTGACGTTGATTTTCTTCTTCTTCTTATTATTATTTTTTTCTTCTAAATTAAAATGGAAAATGAAGACTAAACACAAGCTGCGTGCCGTGAGAGAAGCGTGCTTGGCTCCCAGAAGGGGACGAGCACAAAAGAACATAGCCAATAACTTTGTTTTTTTTGATCGTCATCCCCTTTTCGATGAAAAAATAAGTGCACTCCGTTTGCCATTGACCATTCCTATGCTGTAAAATAAATGAATGAATCAAAGCATGATACATTGACACCCCCACAAAAGTCTGCAAACAGTGAGGCAGTGAAAAGTGAACTGCGATATAGCAAGGGAATGCTGTATATATAAAACAGTCCTCACCAAACTAGAACATTTTGAAGTCCTTCCACACTTGTCCTTGCAAATGCTTAACGTTTGATAGAACTCATTCTTATAGTATCCCTAAAAACACTTAAGGTGCATTCTGTGTTAATTCCAAAATTCACTTATCTTTAAGAGGATTAATTGGGGTGGAAAACAGAGCAAATCATTGAGCTCCATTACCAGAATTTAGGTGTAACTCTCCTTGCCAAATTAGCATTATGTAATACACTAGCAGGGGGGCGGGGGTGTTTTCATCATTTACTGTTTCTTTGCTGACGGAAGCATGAAACGTACCGAAGCTTTTGAGCTGATTTTCCAAGGAGAACAAATACAATATATTTCTAATTTTGCCAGTAGTCAATTCCTATGTTCATTTTTCTCATCTGTTGTCTATGTTGGAGCAGGTATCGTTACATTTCACACGGGCCTTCCTGTATTCATTAACATCAATTACAATTAACTTGTGTGGCTCTTTCACTTTACACCTGTATAGTTGAAAAATGCGCCATTATATGCTGTAGGTCCGGTTCCCATACGCAGCTGACACAGAACGTTATTACGACATGAGCAGTAGAAGGAATTTGCCTCCGGCCTCTTGCGGAGGTCATAAGCAACTGTTGAAGGGAGGCCGACAGGGTCAGTTTCTCGTCAGTCTGGTTCTGTTCAACGCACACGCTCAGTTCAAAGGGCCTCGTAATGTAAGTCATTGTTTATTTATTTGTAGACAGTTGTCTAATATTGGTCATAAAAGTGACAAATGTGCAATGTTACAGGCTCCACCAGGAGCATTATAGAAAAACTTGAATTAGGAAAAAAAGCTTTCCAAGTCTCTGGACAGCGGAGGATTTGTTGGGGTATTAATGTGTGTAATATTTTGTGAAGTAATGAATTATGACTGCATTAGATGGTCTCACAAATCTCATAAGTAGTTTCACTGTAGCGACACCATTATTACAAAATCAGGGATGGCGATAGCATCGTTTTCTCCTCGACTGATACTGATTCTTTCTGAGTTGGCAATATGGATGAAAAAAACATCAGAAAATGTAATCAAAATGTAAAATTTTTGGTAGCAAGACAAGTGCTGTTATTAAACTAAGACTATAAAATACCCATCGTTCTGACCGGAACACACAAGAGGCTACACAAATGCAGGAGTGAATTGAAACAACACTTAACAAAACAGTTTGATAATCAAGGAACTGGACAATTCTTTCCAGTATTAAAGATAAATGCACCAGATTATTATGGAGTGGTCTAATGGGAAGATGTGAAAGTTTTTTTTTTTTAAATTGTATAACATGGACAATTAAAGAAACCACCAATTGAAGTAAATAAAGTCATGCAAAAGGTCGGTTTACAATTAAAAAGTTGCGAGTGCAGTCCCAAGTGTGTATCAAAGCTTGGCTCAGAGGTTTCATTTGGAGTTAACAAATTGAGACTGACACCCTTCTGGAAATTTCTGACCCTTTCACTAATTGCGCTTTCTCACTGTGACTGCCACAATGACTGGCATCCAGGGGTTGTTCACTCAGCTCAAGGTTTGCTCTTTAATGAGAGGCTCACTTTGGGACCAAACCAAGTAGCAGAGTAAGAAAGAGGAATTTGCCCCCCTCCATGACTTCCAGCATTTATGATATTCCTGGAAGTTCACTGGCATGCAGTGCGACCGACCTATAAGTGATGAAAGATTGTTTGAGGGGTTTAAATCAGGTTATGTCCAGTTTCTTGGCTCCACTGCACTGACCTCCCGTCCCCATGGGTAAGGCAAGACACCTGACCTAAGTTGAATGTGGGAGGGAGATTTGACCCTATAGAGCTGAGGGGAACATTTCCCCCATTCATATCAGTCCATGGAATATATAAGTCAACCAGCATTTGCTGCAATGTTTGGGAGGAAGGCCTTCAGTGAAAAAGCCTCCATGCGGCCCAGCACGTCTTGATCCAGATCCCTGATTGCTGCAATATAGGCCAATCTATGCTTAGTTCAGATCCAACAGCCTTCACTGACTCTTTGCTACTTATTTCCCCTTGTTGATCATGTTGAAATAGTACCGGTAATGTTGTGATTTGATTGCAATAACATTATTCCTTCTTTGTGTTTGTATGGCGAGCGTCTTACTGGAAAGTGAGTCAAAGTGTTTGCTCAGTACCCCATGGTGCAAGTGTTGGGATTGAATGACGTCATTATTGGTAAAACGACTTAATCCTCACTTATTAGGGACACCCCTGTAAAGTCCAGACAACTTGTTCTACCGATCAATTAGAACATTTACGTAAAATGGAATAAAATCTGTTGCAGGCTCCGAGATAATGGCAAAGAGAAACTTACCGGTGTCAAACAGTGCACCACCCTAAAACCTATATTAACGGTATCGACATTTATTGAAATTAAAACTGTAAAATAGTTCTGGTTGAGTATGTGTAATAATGAATTACAAAGTGTTATTGCCCTCACGTCCAAAATGTGCTTATCCTCACGAGGGTCACGGTAGTGCTGGAGCCAACCCCAGCAGTCTTAGTCCACCCTGAACTGGTCGCCATCCAAAATCGCTTTTGAATATTTCAGTTTTCTCTGTGAAAAGTATTCACTGTCGTAGCTAAATATGGCAATTGGAGTACACCCCCTGTTTTTTTTTTTTAATAGTATATATACTATATCACTGCGTTTGGCCGTGCACGCACTTATGTTATCCAAAACAAGCCCCCCCCAAAAAGAAAAACAGCTACAGTTAAATCTCTTGATGCTCACAGAACTAAGGTCATGTGACACGTGTTGACGTCTTGCGTGAAGTCTTACATAATGGCAGTTTGAATTCCCAGGTTTTGTGAAACTTTGGAGTTGCATTTTTCTTTCAGATTTGAATTGTACAACCACAGAAGTGCTCCTTTGTCCCTCAGTTTTGCAAAAAAAGTCTCTTGATAGTCACAGATCAGACTGGGTATATCATTATCTTATCTCTAGCTCAACTCAACCCATTTCACCCCAACCCGACTCAAACAAACACCGCTGCATAGAAAGTGTTGTACATGGAGCGTAAATAAGTCATATAACTTAAGTAATTTTTAAATGATTCCATAATGTGTGTGTGCATAAAAAGTCAATCACACTGAATTACAGAGAAAATTAAAACACAGGTGAATGAAAAAAAAAAACAAAATAGTAGCCTGCTAATTTTTCAATTTTTTTCTCACCCAAAAAAAAAAAAAAAAAAAGATGGCTGTTCGACATTGGGCGATTTAGTGGCTAGTTTGACCTTTTGGGCTTCCTTGGCAAAGTTTGTTGTGTTAAAAGGCTGGCTTTTGAATTAGCCTACATTCTTCAGATTCTGGTTCAAAATGGAGTGGCCTTTTAAGACCCGATTAGTACAACAGGAGTGTGAATCAAGGCACAGAGCATTCCCAAAGCCAGTCTGGCATTATGACTACCCTTAACATACATCACCCCTCTCCCACAACTCATCCCATGTTAAAAAAAAAAAAAGTGTGGACTTGTGCAAAACATTCTCTCTGCAATTTTCGTCCGATAAATTTATGTAATGTTGAAATTGATAGTATATATTACACAATATACTCTGCAAGTACCATTGGATTTATTTCTCTGGATAATGGATATGACAAAGGTGCTATAATCATAATCAGATGAAGAACTTAAAGTATTATGAACAAATTAATGCGTTTGTGAAACTGAATAATGTAAACCTGACTTGGAGTTTAAATAAGAGAAGGTTGTAGGTTAATTTTGTCTGCTGCCATTACAATCTATTAAGAAAGCACAAAAAAATGCTCAAGACTGTCTTATTTTTAAAATGTCCTCTTTTGTTAAATTTATTGATTACTCAGGTTTGATGTCACTCTTTGTGCATTGTTGACATTGCTATTGCAATATGATCCCATGTAAAAAACACAAGCCAGATCAGATCACTGAAGTTGATGCACTTGGTGAACGTCATTTTTAGGTTGCAGGATAATCATTCTTCCTGCTGACATTTCAGGCCAATCAGTTCCAAGGCACCACTCAAGCTTATTATCTTAACAAGCAGCCATCATTTTTTTTCTTCTAAATCCAACAAGGAGCAGAGTCGAAAACATTCCATTGAGAAAATTCTTGACTGACATTCTTTGCTGTTTTAAAAAATATATATACACAGTATATACAGTATATCACTGCTCTGGCAGCATCCATGTTGGTCTGATCAGTATCAGTATTTGTTGTTGCTCTTGGAAAATTAAACGAGCCCCATATAATTGCTAGCTTTGTCTCCTCAAAGCAGATCAATTCATCCAGTGTTCTACATTAAACCTATTTGGCTAAGTCATGTTGTGGTGCCCTAACAGACAAGTCGCTGGTCCTGGCCCATAATACGATGATAATAATAAAAAATAATTTAGTATTTAGTGTTTTTACATGGTATGTTTTAAGCCTTTAAGAAAAGATTACTTCTGTGTTCCTCTTTTTGCATTTTGACATTTTATAGGCGTCATATCTTGTTCAAGTTAATCCTAATGGAAAAATTTTACTTAAAACTTAAAAATTTAAATTTAAAAGAAATGTGCACAGTGCGGTCGGTACAGGCCCCTGTTGATGTGATCATTATTTGAGTGGCCATGGTTGAAAAAGTGTAAAGTAGGGACTCGGCTCGAGATCACTTTTTCATATCCAATACCAATACTGCATCCTCGTAGATGGGCCGATCTCAATCCTGTCCTGATCCAAATCCTTGTGTCAAACTAAAAGTCGCTAATAATGGTCTGTCACCATCAAATAATTTACAATCAATTATTCCATCAATTAATCAAATGATTGGATACAATTTGTCACAGAAACTGGAGGGATGACCAAATTGGCATGTAATTGCAGCTAAGCGGTTTGAATGATGGATGGATGGATGGATGGATGGATGGATGGATGGATGGATGGATGGATGGATGGATGGATGGATGGATGGATGGATAGATGGATGGATGGATGGATGATCAAGTTAAAAGCCATATATGTTTTTATTGGAAGAAAAGACGTGGCATGTTGTATTTTACAGTAATTACGTTGTATATCCGATACAGAATATGTTTGAAATGAACGTATTTACCTAAATCTGATCAGCCAAGTCAAGTTCATGAAGTGTCGTGAAAAAAAAAAAAACACTTGGAAGTGCACAGAGGCAACCGTCCTCTACTGCCTGTCAGTTCATGCTTCCACGTCGTCCGTTGATCCCAGAATCACAACAATAGACATCAATTAACTCAACTGTCACAGATTATTTGAATAAGGGCTGGGAAAAAGTTTGAAACCTCAAAAGTATAGCAACCCTGGTTTTAAGTCTAGTAAATAATGTTGCAGTTGATGTGTTGTTTCTTTGAATTTGATTAATTTGAATAGTTTGGGCTTCGGAGAGCCGCGGGATGCAGAGTGGGCAACATTAATTACATGATATGATGCAATACAGTCATAGTTCGAACAGCTTGAAGGTTCATTTAATGAAGTGTAGCACCACAGGTAGATGCATCCTGGGTAGTGGCTCTACTCAGGACCATTCCCGGTTCGTTGATGCCGAATCCACTGCAGTAACAGCCTCACTCAGTTCCTCCTCATCATCTCGCCTACTCTCTGACGAGGAGAGGGGCGGGAAGAAGAGAAAGGAAGTGGGAATTAGACAGGCCAAAATCCAGAGGCTTGTTGCATACCAAATGCGAGTGTGCAAAGATTTATACATTACGATAGAGGTAGACTTTTTAGTTTCAGTGGTTGTGGCAGAGTACAGCGGCACAAAATATAGAATACTCTGCAATGCTGACTAGTTTAAAGTTATTTTGGTTCCCCATGGTGACAAAGAAAATAGTTAATTAATATCTAAAATCACACAAGGTCCTTTTTCTTTTACTTTCTTTCCAGCATATGTGGCAAATTCTTGAAAATGCGCTTTAATATGTTTTGTGAAACAAACACCACCGTAAAGGTTGGCTAGTGTACAAAATGAATATGAATTATTTTCCAAAATCCTGGAAAATGTTATGTTGCACATGTTTGCACTTATTTTGTAACATTAACTGAGTGAAGCAAGTTTGAAATGTCAGAATTCATTTGTGTGATTCTCTTCCACAGCTAGACCGTCGTTCATTTTTCCCATCTTATTTTGAGTTGCTGAATGGCTTTTGAATCTGGGCCAATTTAGAGTATTGACAGCCATTGTTGTGTGTTGGGGAGGGGGCAAGTCTCACATTCACATTGTAGATTGATCTATTGATTGTTTTGGACTTGCTTGGTACCCTGACCGTGTGCATTGCATCATGAAATCTGAAAAATACCAACGAATTGTGTAGCACAGAGCTCAGTGTCAGAAAGCTGCATCACCGTCACAAGTCATGGGTCTTACAACAGAACATCCATCCAGAAGTGCTGGAGAGTTCTAATGTGGCCAGACATGAGAACAGATCCCATGAAACACCTGTGCAGCGATCCCCTGATCTTGAAGGTTTTTGCACATGAACGCGATCAATGCCTCGGTTATCTTCTGTTCGTGGGCAGAGCTTGGTAGTAGTTTCAGCCAAATGATTTGTCAAGTTGCACCTGTTTGGAGTCAACAGGTTTAGCCACAGCAACTTCATTCTGCATGCAGCCGGAAGTGGTTGCGCTGGTTTATCGTGTATTTTAATTCTGCCGAGCACCGCTACCAAAACCTTTTGTCAATTTATTGTGCTCTGCATTTACAGGGCAATTTAAAGTGACCCGAAAAGTCAGATTTAAAAAAAGGTGCTTCTTTCATGCTGCTGCTGCGACTACTTAATTTAGTTGCCATTTCGTTGCTGTTCGGTTGATCGCGGCTTCCGTCCGTACAATGCACAACACACGCGAAGCGCCCCTCACTGGCCAGGAGGGCATTCAACTCAAAGAATTTGCGGAAGCATAGCAATGCATTTTGGATCGATATTTTTATCCACACCTCTCAGTGTGGAATGATCACATTTGGCTTTTTGTGTTTTTACAAGGCAAACAAAAAACAACCATGTGAAAGCATTTGTAATTGCTACCATTTACCTCGATTTTTTTTTGGGATGTATTTAACAGAAGCAGAGGAGGATTTTTCTGGGCCGTGACTGTCTGAATGTTGATGCAATACCTTAACTAAGTTTGAAGTCTAACTTTGCCTTGAAAATAAGGCCTGTTCAGGGTGAGCCTTGAAGAGGGGCCGAAAGGCCTCCAGTCTGTGCAGCTCACTCAGAGAGGCACAGTCGCCTGCTAGTTCAGCAAGTCCCATCCCCCTCCTTCCACATTCCCCCTCTCCTTCTTCACTCCATATTGTCCTCTTGCCTATTTCCCCCAGTGTTATAAATTACAAACGACACAAACCTCCAGGCCTAATGCCCTGCTATGGATGAGTTCCAAGCCGGACTTTTCCGAGAGCCAAGAGGCTGGCTTCATTGATAACACCGGGCACACTGTCCGTCTCTCTACTTGCTGGCACGAGAAAAGCTTTCGACGGGCTCTCCACAAGTCCAAAATACCTCAGCGGTGTCTACAACAAATTACAATGATTGATTTCAGTAGCAGAATACCATGATACCTTGACTTGTAATTTTTCAGTGACCGAGATTAAACGCTATTTACTCATACAGTAGAACCTCGGATCTAATTCGTTCCAGAAGGAGCGTTGAGAAGCAAAACTACTGAGCTCCGAAGCAATTTTCCCCATTAGAAATAACTGAAAACACAATAATTCGTTCTCAGCCGGAACATTTTTACCACTCTGTTGCCTTATTTATATCATAATCGCGGAGTGAAAATATGCAGAGTTGAATATGCAATATAAATTAAATAAGAAACACATAATTAAAACTGTAAATTTGCAATCTACGTATGTACCTTGACATTGATAAGGTGCTGAATCTATGAGCGTGCAGGTGGAGAGGAGGGGGGTGGGGTCATTGTTTGGAAGGGGAATCCTTTTCCATAAAAAAAATCAAATGGCTACATTTTGTTATTGTTTTCCTTTCTTTGTTTTGTCCACTGGGACTTAACTCCTTGTAACCCCCTTAGCAACACTAGCAATTTTTGTCTATTACTCAGAAATGAACTTATGGTCAAGCTTGGCACTTTGAATTCCGATCCAAAGTCCATCACACAAACGCCTCTTTCATACTTGTCTATGATCTCCTTTTTCAGCTCTATCGTTGTTCTCACCACTTTCCTCTTCTGCGTCTTTTTTGGGACCCACGTTTTTTTCTCTAGTACAGTGCGGCCTTACAGTGGTTTGCAACCCGCCAAAGAACAACGCCAGCCAACGTCAACTAGCACCAGGTGGAACGAACTCTATTTTGTTTACAATAGCCTCACGAGTCGGGTCGGTTTCCGAAGCTTTGTCTGAGAACCATTTTCCAACATTTTGCATTGAAAACCAAATATGTTCCGAGGCGGTTGACTTTTTTTTTTTTTTCAAATGCAATTAATTCTTTCAAATCCGAGAAAAAATGGTACTTGTTTACCTCACTGCCTCACTGTTTAGAGGTTGCGGGTTTGATTCCACTTTCGGCCCTCCCTGTGTGGAATTTGCATGTTCTTCCCGTGCCTGCGTGGGCTTTTTTCCCTGGTACTCCGGTTTCCTCCCTAATGCTCAGGCCGATTGAGCACTCCAAATTGCGGAGTGAGTGTGAGTGCGGATGGTTGTTTGTCTCTGTGTACCCTGCAATTGGCTGGCAATCAGTTCAGGGTGGTCTACTGCCCATAATCAGCTGGAATAGGTTCTAGCATGACTGTGACCCCCGTGGAGGAAAGCGTTACGTAAAATGAATGGATGGATGACTATATATGTGTTATGAGTGAAGCAACTGTGGTATTGGTGTGTTGGATGCGTCCCATTGAGGGGCATGGCCTCGTGAGTAGCGTCAGAGGCTCGAGTTACGCTGTGTGCGTGTGAATGTCTGGACATGAGTTGTTCCCATTTTGTATTGACTGTCTAGTTCAATATCATGGACTGTGGCTCTCCTTGCTCATGTGACAGCATTGCATTAGAATAGAAGCCAACATTCCAAGGTGTTCTTCAAAGTGACCCCTCATAATTTCCGTGATAATTTTAACTTCATCACATGCCCTGAAAAACTTAAATTGAATAATAGAAATTGCGAATTATACATTGTATACACAGATATCAGGAAATTGAAGTCAGAGGGAATTTGGTTTATTAGGGGCTTCTTTGACACAATCTTCGTTTGTCAGGGTTCCTTTTTTATCAAACTGTTTGTTTCTTGTTGCACAATTTTTATTCAATGAACAGAAACATTCCAGCCAGGTATTATCTCTTACCCTAACGTTTACCGATACAAAGGTATGTGGCATATATTCTGCTGTATTATTCAATAATAATGGTTATAGTATAGAGCACACGTGTCAAACTCGCGGCCCGGGGGCCAGATACGGCCCGCCACATGATTTTATGTGGCCCGTGAAGACAAATTGTGCATCAAATTCGTGTCATTACTAGAATTGCAAATTGTCTTCACTTTTAATAATATCTATTTTTTTCAAATATTTGACCAGTTTTTACTCGTCTGATTTGAAAATGATTTATTTGTCAGTTTGTTTTGTAGCTTTTACTGTATATAATATGAGGTGCTCATACATTTATTTGGGTTGACAGTCATAATGGCCCTCCGAAAGAAGCTATGACTACAATGCGGCCCGTGAAAAAAATGAGTTTGACACCCCAGTAGTAGAAAGACTGGAGAGACTGTCTCCCAGCTGACTTGTGAATGCCTTGGGTCACTCCCAGAGGAGGAGCTGGACAAAGTAGCTGGGGAGAAGGAATGGCCTTTCCTTCTTAAGCTGCTGCCCCCGCCACCCAACCTTGGATCTCAAGAAGCGCATAGATGAATAATGATCATAGTGTAGCTGTTTTTTTAATCTGACTGTCACACTCTGGGGGTCCATTCCCACTCAATACCACAGTATTACGTAGTTGCCCTATGTTTAATTATTATTCATATTATTAATTATTGTTTTATTATTAATCAGTGTGCAGACCACTTTTGACCCCATGTCAGCCAAGACAGGTGTTGAACTAATTCCCAGCTAAGGTAAAAGTCTGGCATCTCTTCAGTAAGTAGTCAAGGAGTTATTGCAAGAGTTTGCTCATGAAATGATTTGGCACAATTTAGGCTCCTTTAAGGATGCTAGTAGACGTGCAAGGATTAATCAATTAAATCAACTGAAAATATGCAAACATAAACAATGTACATTATTCATTCCAGCACAAAAATAGAAAATCTTTGACTACACATACGTATAATCCAAAATAAGATTGTGAATTTTGTCATACCTTTTATTCAATATGCAGCCTGTGCTCAAATAAGGGAATGTGAGGGATCCTGTACCAAATCTACGTACCATTTATCTTGAAAAAAAAAAAAAAAAAAGGTCAAATAGACAAGATGTCATAACCTACTAATCAAAATTGAAGAAAGGAATATCAAGCATTTCCGGTAGCATTTTGACGCACGTTGTGCTCCGAAGCAATGATTACTAACATGCAAAAATTATGATTCTAATATTATTACTACTATGGACATCATAGTGGTCTAATGTTTAGCATTTGCCTCATAGTTGAGGAGTTATGGATTTATGGCCCGAGACCGTCCTGTGTGGAGTTATCTGTTCATAGATTCATTTATCTTTTGAGCCGCTTATCCCCACCAGGGTCACGGGCGTGTTGGAGCCTATCCCAGCAGCCTTTGGGCAATAGGCGGAGGACGCCCTGAACTGGTTGCCAGCCAATTGCAAGGCACAAAAAAAGGCACAAAACTCACATTCGGACAATTTGGAGTGGTCACCAGACCTACTATGTATGTTTTAAGAATGTGGGAGGAAACAAGAGCACCCATAAAAAACCCAAGCAGGCACGGGGAGAACATGTAAACTCCACACAGGAAAGCCAGCATCGAAACAGTGCTTCACCATGCTGCCTAATTTTTTTTACCATTTTAAAACTATGCAAATGTATTAATTCAAGTTTCCTTATTAAAAACAGACATAGCACACTGGTGTTTCCTTGATAAGTCCAACCCTTGATTTTTGGGTAATGTTTCTGTCAATATAGCACGATAGTCTTCTTTCCTGGTGAAAATTTGGGGTTTTGTAGTTAGAGGCTTCCCTTTGCCATCTACTGTACTGCCGCAGTCATAATAAGAAAAGTGTTTTACTTTTGGTGAATACCTTTGTCAATTTATGCCTCCTGTTGTGACTTAAATACCTCTTATTTCTCCATATAATCACATTTTCTGCTCTAAATTATAATAGGGGATTTCAACTGGTTTTGTCCAATGGCCCACCATTATAACCAAATAGCAAGTCGGGGACCACTGCTTTGGCGTAATATTATTTTATTTTGCACCGAAGAAGGATAGACCTCTACAGGCTATTTATTTGCATCCGTATCTATTTTGGGAATTTGATACGTTCATTCATACGTTCACATTCAATACCATCACGGACCACTAGAGGGCCGCGGACCACTGGTTGGCAATCATTGAGTTATAGAATACCATTTCCAGCTACTATTACATTCACATTTGACTGACATATGTCACCTTAGGCTGTCATTTGTGGATGGTCTCCAAAATAAATGGTAAGAACAAATCAGACATTGAACGTCCGGCGAACTTTTTCTCGCTTGAATACAGAAACAAACATGAAACATCTTGCACTCAGTACGTCTCTACTCTTCATCTTCACAAGCATGGCATTAATTGTTGCTTCTGTCTACCATAAAATATTACAGTGTTACAAATACATACTGTATAAGCCTGTTTATGCACAGTTGCATACCTTGCTTTTCAGGAATGGGGATTTTGAGTGGAGGGACGCAAAGTAAAAGTGAGACTGAACTTGTGGACCTTTCATAGCCTGCAACTTGGCACTAAGCCGTGGTGAAAGTGTGTGTTTGTGAGGAGCATTCGTCTGGGATCCTGTAAGCCACCACTTTTGCACATCTGGGGCCGTCGAGCTGGGCTGACGCTGAACACATGCTGGGTAGTCCAACGCACGGGCGCATTACACACACCAGGGTCAGAGGGCATTTTCAGTATCATCGATTTAGGAAACCTGTTGTGTCCAGTCTTATTCTTTAGAAAACTTCTACTTCATTAGATATAATAACCTAATTCCTTTTTTGAAATTTTGGCACTTGTATTCTTGCACACGTATCCGCTGCTGTGACAAATAAATTTCCCCACTGTGGGATGAATAAAGTTCTATCATCATCATCATCATCATCATCATCATCATCATCATCATCATCATCATCACATCTGCATAAAATTGTATTTCTAAAAAATTGCACATTGTTAAAATTGCCCCTAATCGATTTGTGTATGCCGTAACTTAATGTTAAATACGTAAACATTTTGAATTTCGTTGTTTACGTTCACATACATATCAACTCATACATTGAAATCTGGAGCCGTCGCTCGTCAATGAGACTTAAAGCACACCCTGAGCAAAGATCTTAAAAAGAATAATATGATATAATATAATATAATATAATGTAATATAATATAATATAATATGCAATTCTGAAGCTATTTAACAGTTATGATTAACAATGTACAATATTTAAGTATTCTCTCCTTTTTCTGTTGGAAAGACAGTCATCCTGTTAATTTTTGAACTACTGTATTATATGTATTATAGTACGCACAACCTGTCGTTAAGTCTCTTAAATATATTGTTTCACTGATCCAAATAAAAGAAAGATCCACCTATATATATATATATATATATATATATATATATATATATATATATATATATATATATATATATATATATATATATATGTGTGTATGTATGTAGATAATTATCCATACTCCAAATCCAAGCCTGAGAACCTCCACTCTGGCCTTCAGAGACTAAACCGTTTGCTCTTTTCCACCATTCCCAGTGTATTTATGGAATGTAGCTTTGTCATATTTTTCCATAGCGTAATTTTACCCTATAAATAGGCACTTACGGCTTGGGGAGATGGGGTGGGAGTATGAGGGGTCAGTATCTGTTGTGGATGCTCATCAGTGGCCCCCTCCCCACGTCCCACTTTTTTTTCCCCCCCAAATATTTGAGCACTGGCAAATATAGAGCAATGTAAGGGTGATGGGAAAGCATTGCATATTCTGTAATTCTTTCCAAAGCTCATTAGCCATTTCCTTCTGAAGTCTGAAGCCTTACACCGGTTAAGTATTGATCAGTTATTAGGTGTCATCTCAGACTCATGATGTTAAAATGTCAACGGCTGTTTAAATTTCAGTTGAAGAATGACATTTATTGGTTGATTCATGGATTAAACTTGAATTTTGTCATCTAGCTACTTGTGAGAGGGTAAAGAACAGCAAGTTGCACAAGAAGGGTTGAAAAACAAAGAAAATTGACACTTGTTGGGCTGTCCCGATAATATTTTTTTTAGAATACCGTATTTTTCGCACTATAAAGCGCACCTAAAAACCTCCAATTTTCTCAAAAGCCGACAGTGCGCCTTATAATCCGGTGCGCCTTATATATGGACCAATATGGATTTGTGAATAAGGACTAACTCATTAAAGTAAGATTTACGTGTTTATTTTGTGTGTTGTGTGATATTAATGTTTGAGCAACGTTGAGTTATTGATATATTGTTATTGTTTTCACTATTTCGAGCGTTACTATATTGTGATTGCATTAACGTTTGAGCAACGTTGAGTTATTTATTCTATGTGCTTTATAATCCGGTGCGCCTTATATATGGACAAAGTTTTAAAATGGGGCATTCATTGAAGGTGCGATTTATAATCCCTATCCCTATAATCCAGAAAATACGGTAAATTCTATTGATTGTTCATTGATTAACCGAAAACTCCTAGAAAACATTTGCTGCATTTATGATCATTAGATTTTGTATTCTGGTCAAGTAAGACAGTCTAGACAATATGGTTAATACAAAAAAGTCATATTTGTTCATAGCTTAGTCTTCCTTAAGAGGCGTGAGTCACAAGATCATTCAGCTGCGACACACACTCACACCCATACACACACACACCCACACACACACACACACACACACACACACACACACACACACACACACACACACACACACACACACACACACACACACACACACACACACACACACACACACACGCTGGAAAAACATTGTTATTCATTCAGAGAATGCATCTTGCTGTCGTAACTGGTTGTGTTTGTTGTTGAAATGTCCCCTGGGTGGAGATTTCTTAGAGCCCCAGTCATAAGGACACGCATCAATGGGAAACCATTAGGAGAAAATGAATGAACTTGTGGTCAGGTGCTCCTTTTCCGTATGCTACATGGTGAGAAATATTACAGCAAATCCAGAGTTGTTTGGATAATTCGTCATACTGTACAGAAACTCCAAGTCTGGTCCCAATGCAGCCTCTTTTGGCTGAATCCCTCACTTAGTCATCAGTTTCTCTGAAGCAGTTCAGGCTAATCATAGTTTTTTGGTATGATGTCATTTTCTGTCATGTTTGGAAACGTTACCGTACACCGAAGCCTGATTTTAAGAAATTTGCAAATATTTTTTTTATTTAATATATATTTTTATTGCGGCTCGGTGGCGCACTGGGTAGCATGTCCGCCTCGCAGTTAGGAGGGTGCGGGTTCGATCCCACCTCCGGCCCTCCCTGTGCGGAGTTTGCATGTTCTCCCCGAGCCCGCGTGGGTTTTCTCCGGGCACTCCGGTTTCCTCCCACATCCCAAAAACATGCTTGGTAGGCCGATTGATCACTCCAAATTGTCCCTAGGTGTGAGTGCGTGTGCGAATGGTTGTTTGTCTCTGTGTGCCCTGCGATTGGCTGGCAACCGGTTCAGGGTGTCCCCCGCCTACTGCCCGATGACGGCTGGGATAGGCTCCAGCATGCCCGCGACCCCCGTGGGGACTAAGCGGTTCAGAAAATGGATGGATGGATATATTTTTATTTTTTTTACAATGCAACTGCAGTCTGAACGGCCTTGACACATATAATCTGCAAACTTGTTTTGAATTTAATCCCACTTGAACCATGAAGCATCAAGTGGACATTTGTAGTGTTAGTAGCAGCCACAAAGGTTCATTTATTACGCGCAGTAATGGCGTGATATCATCTTTAGTGGCGTCTCCATAAAATGCAATCGAAAAACCTTGCCTCATTCCCTCAAAATACGATATTTCACCTTTTCCCAAATCACTCCTCTGTGTATATGCACTAATGAAAAGATAATAATTTTCTTCAAAACTACGTTGCGAGTCTCTCTCTTCTGCGCACGCGGGTCACTTGGGACAAATATGTTAACACAAAGGTCGAATTTAATATGGAATCTGAACACTTAAACACACAAAAATCTGAATTGAGCATTGGCATGAAAGTTGCCTTGGCTCCAGTATCAGGTAACTCAGGCCAAACTGTGATCTTGTACTGCCACCTATTGACCAAAGCGAGTACTTTTTCGTAACCCAGAGTGCATTTAGCATTGGAAATAAAATACCAACACTCTCAAAACTCTTGACCAAATAAGGAGATTGTGATCTGTGGGCATCACATGTGCAAAGGGCCCTATAGACCTAAATACTTTTGTTAAGCGTGTAATTATTGAGAATTGTAATTGCATGGTGAGAAATATTACATGCTCAATACTACGTTACTGTGCGTGCGTGTGTGTTTGTGCGCATACAGTTTGTATGTGTTTGTGTGTGCGCATACAGTATGGTTCAACCTGTGAATGTCGCAAATTTATCTTCCTCCCCAATACTGTCATATTTTAGTTATTATAGTTAGTTCAGTTTTTTTTATTTGTCTACAAACTCATGTGCAATGCACTCCCAGGCCGGTTTAGACTAATTGCATGCTCAAGGACTTATGAGGCCTGATTGCTTTAACCCAATAGGCTTCATTTGCGTTTGTCCTAGTTAAACCTTTGTGATAAAGCACAATTCTTAAGAAGTCATTGATATCGTGCATGTGTGCCACCGTTAGCCGATTACTTTGTTACCTGTTTCTCAATTTCTAGCAAGCTTCTTACTAACTCTTTGCATTCCTTGTTTTCACTAGGAATTCTTCTCGACTGGTTTCATGTTAGTTACCCGAGTGTTTATTCAAAGGATCAACTGCACTGGATGCACATGTTTTTTGATGTATTCCGACTGCCGGGTTGAGTGCACTGCAAATTAGTGTGCTGTCATGGTGTTGTGCCGAAGCGGAGCGCTGCAGTGCAATAAAACTTTCAGCGATGAGCGTAGACGTCCTTTCTCTCCGTACAAAAGCTGCATTAGCCAAAAGCACTCAGGGTCATGCTCTGAGTAATGTACCTGTGGTCTCATTGAAATACTAAATACACGGATTGCACGCAGCTAGCACGCGCTCACTGACATGTGCAGCAGTTGCACGTAAACACATTTGACACCCTCCGTTATTTAAACCCAGGTAGCTGCATGCAAACGACCCATTCTGAGACAATCTGATCACACAGTGGAGGCTTCGCCTTGCTCTGTTCCTTTGCTTGGTGAGAATATCGCTGGGGCGGAATGGAAACTTCATTTTGAAGGAGGCTAATATTAGCCTGGGCATGTGGAAAATTCCTTTTAAATGATCACAAGCTGAGAAAAGGCAAAGAATTTATTTAGCGTTTTGCTTGACAGTCTTCACTGAATACATGCAGTTTGTTTCTCTTTTTTTCTGGGTGGCACACGGGCGGGTCCTGGGAACACAGATGCAGAGGAAGGGGGAATAAGTCGGGCCACATAATGATGACATTCAGGATAGTATGACTGTCTTCGGCTGTCACGTGTTGTACTCCTGAGTCTTTTGAGGCTACTTGGATCACAGTGTCTTGTTCATTTTGCTCTAACATGCCAAAGTTCCCGTTTCCCACAGTACATATTTTCTCGGGTACCTACACGGATGGATCTCTTTTAAACTGCACTGCCGACTAAGCTCGACTTGCCTCAGAGTCTTAGGTGGTCATTTGCAAATGGTTGCAAAAAAAAATTTTCCTAGCCATGTCGGCTGGAGTGAGACTAGCAAATGACAAAGGAGTTGACGGAGGGTCTTGCATGGTTGTTTTTAGTCATATTATTTACATGTTTGAAACAAATAAATTCATCCATTCATTCATTCGTTCATTCATTCATCAATTCATTCATACTGGAGATTTTGTGAGAGGTTTTACTCATCATGAGCAAGAATATCAGAATCATTTTGAATTTGCACTGATCCAATTAACGTTGGAATCTTTATCGGACGTAATATTTAATGAGTATTGACAACAAGATTGGAATGTTGAGCTTTAATTTATTTTTGTTTTCTTCACAGAGTCAAAATAGACACTGAATCACAACACATACATTGTCACCGGTATTTGATTAATTGTCAAGTTTGACCTGATCTTTTTATTTTATAGCCGTCATCAAGCATCTAGCATATTTCTGCCTGTATATTTAACCACTCATCTTAGTCAGTTTGGTACTTGCGTTAAATAAGTTGTCTCCTGACACTGATTTTAATCATAATTTCTGTTGAGCTTTTGGAAGGTCAGAAACTTAATGTACAGTAAATCAGCTTTTTCCAGTCCAAAGCAAGTGTGTTTAGACTCTTTTTGGAACTTCCAACTCCCCAGTGGGCATCTGATGTCAATTCAACATTAATATGACACCAAACGCTGAGGTTTAATGTCATATTGATGTTCAATTGACATCGGATATCCATGCGTCCATGTTCCAACCATCTAGATTTGAGGTGAATTTGAATTTGGAGCAAGTCCTCCTTCCTTCTAGGTTTGGAAGTTCACAAACAACCCAGGAATCTCCAGGGCGCAGGGTTACCATGACCTGGAAACAACTGGAACACCAATGTCACTGCCCACAGTGAAGAGACTTTCACATCATCGTGGACTGAGACGGTGCCGACCAAGAAAGAAGCGTCTGCTATGAAATTGACTGTCCAGTGAAAAAGCATCAGTAAACCATTCCCGGTTCATTACTGCATCATTATTTATTGTAACATTACACACCATAGCGAGGATTGGTGTGTGTATAAAAGTTGACCTAAATATTGATTGCAGAACACTTTATCTACACCATACGTTGCTCAAAACGTTTTAAAATGCCACAGATGTATTCATTTGAAAATGTATGAAGAAAACACATTGCTGTCATTTTGTTCCAACTACAGTGGTTTGTGTTATTTTTGTTTCAAATTATTTACTTTAAGTAGCATCTCACATTGCATTGTGGCCAACGGTAGAATCCAGGTCGGTTATTACACATGTTGATTTAGCAAAATAGTGATAAATAGTCCTTGCGTTTCATGGGGCAGACCAGCTTGCCGAAGTTCACAATTTTTTAATAGAGTTGTTTCATTTTAGCCTTAAATACTAGTTTACCATTCTCTTACATCAGCGTTTATATTGCATTCATCAGAAGTGGGCATTCCATTAATACTGACGGGATGGACGCCCATTTTGCTGACAAATGACGAATGATGACGAACTTTTAAAAAAACAAGACACACTAAGGACTGACGAAAGTGGGTTTTCATAATTTTGTGCATCATCACAACTCAGGTCAAGTGACGACGGATGTCTCAGTCCGTCACTGACGGACGGCAGTTTTGCTAATGACTGAAGTAAAAGTTTTTCTAATCACAGCTTCTTTGATAATTGTAGTCAGTTTGAATTTAATTGATCTTTTAGCCTCAGTGGAAAGCAAACCACTTCAGTCTTGTGAGTCGAGCTGAGCTGCTACCTTGCATTATGACTGATGCACAAATCTGTTGTTGTTTTTGTCACCCACTGTGAATTGGATGGTGACAGACTCTGTACTGTCACACATGCTTTTTTCCCCCCCCCAGGTTCCATACATTTATTGTACAGTTGTCATTGTCCAATTTAAACATATCCCAATCTGTCACGTCAAAATGACCCAAAAATTAGGTTGCCCCAGTTTGTTTGTTCCCTTTTAGGTCCCCCTACCCATCTCCCAATAGAACAACACTATCCCTAACACCACCCACTGCTTGACCTCTGTATTTCTCTAACAACCATAATATGACCTTAACTTTATAACTTGCTTTTGTGTTTGTGTGTCTGTGTGTGCATGTATGATTTGCTAGGAAAATCCCATCTGGCCATAGTTCAGAGGGTCAACAATGAGGGTGAGGGAGACCCTTTCTACGAGGTTCTCGGTATTGTCACCCTGGAGGACATTATTGAGGAAATCATCAAGTCAGAGATCCTGGACGAGACAGACTTGTACAGTAGGTTGCCCTCTTAAAGTTCATACCAGTTTAATTTAGTCAAGGACCAAACATTAAGTAATTAAGTATTTAAATTACAGTATACTGTAGGTTGTTCCAAATACCACAAAACAAATTAAAATACAGTATATCACAACACAACAATGTCATTTTTATCAAAATGGATCATGTTGCCATGAGTAATTCTAAAACCCACAGAGGATTCAGAATCAAAACTACAGGCATAGTTGTGATTGCTGATCCAAAGCTAAACAAATATTTTGCAGCCACACTATTGCCCCTTTTACTATAATTTTGCTATGGTTTTGATTTGTGCTGTGTGTATGTATGCATTATTGTCTTAATTGTTGTATTTATATTTTAAAGTCGTTGGTGTGTGTGATTCTACGGCATACAAATGAGCATTCAGAATTCATTTCAGCTTTGGATGACAAATTAAAACTACATTGCGGTGACATTATACTCGAGGTGTGATTGGAACAGGCGTAACATTTTGTTTTCAACCGCAACAGGAAGCAGTGTCAGCGTCATTAGCCACCTGACTCCCCCAAATGATTACTGACACCCCTCATGTGGCCTTTTTGTGTCAAAGAAAAAAAAATATATATATAAACAATGCATATTTTATGTTTTACATTGAACCATAATACAATTTCATATGTGCAAGGGATGAAATAGTACTGAAGTGCTTTCTTGAGCGGCACGCAAGCTTGCCTCTAGTGCTTATTCATTGTGAATGGAGAGCTCGGTCTCATTCATTTGAAAGCCTCTCCAGGTCAACAGCTATTTGCACACTATTTAGTAACAGTATTTAGTAGTGTGTGTGTGCATGCATTCGTGCCATGCATGTGTGTTTGTATGTACTTACGTTACGTCATGGCTTCCACTTCTAAATTTGAATAATCTCCATCATAGTTTCTTTCTTTTGTGGGGCTCTTTGTAGTAGATTTAATGCGACAAAACAATTTTTTTTCACTATGACAGCCTAATGACCAAAACAAAGTTGGCTATAATTTTAAAATACTGTAATCATTCAGTGTACATGAGACATAGAACATCTCACCTTGTAGCTTTTCATTCTTTTGACATGAAATGATTGTGACGGCACCCAGAAAGACCCAACAAAAATGCTTTGTGATGAATTTAATCCCAAATATACAGTAAAGGTATAAAACAAACTGTGGGCGACCTTTTTTTTCCCCTTCCATCCAAAAAAAAACGAAAATATAATATGTGCACATCCCACTCAATGTTTTTTAATGTTCAGTGGGTGTTTTTCACTTGTATTTCCTCAGGAACATTTGTTGCGCATTGCAAACGTGCTTATTTGTCCTGTGCACCAGAACTTAAATATATTCAACTTTTTAGATCTTATTACATATTTCAGTACTATTAAATATATACTATGACAATGTATATTTGGGGGTTGCACCAATGCGCCTGCTTATTTGTTGCTCCATAACATATGGCTTGAAGTAATGCTAAGAATGTGATAAACTAACAATGTAGCCCCCCTATAGTTCTCTTTTACTTCTGAGAAAGACGCCACAGCTATGTTTCCAGAAAAGGCAAAGACGTATGGGTAACTCAAGTTTAGTCACCCCGTGACCTGGGACAAGTATCTTTATTAGTGGAGTGACATGGTGGACTGACTTCTTGTTGTTGTTGTAGAACTATGATCGTGTGTCTTCTCATCAACTCTCTTTGTGTCTGCAGCTGACAACAAGACGAAGAAGAAAATCACCCATCGCGACAGGAAGCAGGATTTCTCGGCCTTCAAGCCTACCGACAATGAAATGAAGGTTAAAATATCACCTCAGCTTCTGCTGGCTACCCTGCGTTTCCTAGCAACAGGCAAGTGGTCGGTGTTGCTGCTTTACTTCCCCCAGTGTGACTTAAGCCCCTTACCGTGAGGAAAGTTTTTGCGTATGTGTGCATATGTGTCTCCATGTTCTTTGAGTATTGGGACAGATGGCTGATGGAGTTGGGTGAGTATACGCCACATCGCCATAACCAAGTATTAGATATTCACGTTGGTCGTATTTATCACCAATGTCATCTCAAATGTTGTGGCTATTAGTTGCTTACTGGGAATACTGTATTACAACTCAAAAATACATAATACCGTATTTTCTGCACTATAAGGCGCACTGGATTATAAGGCGCACCTTCAATGAATGGCCCATTTTAAAACTTTGTCCATATATAAGGCACACCAGATTATAAAGCGCACCTTCAATGAATGGCCCATTTTAAAACTTTGTCCATATATACGATATATACATTTGGCCCGCGGGCCGGAATTTGGACACGCCTGCTGTAGTGGCTCAATATTGGTCCATGTATAAGGCGCACCTGATTATAAGGCGTTTGAGAAAATTGGAGGTTTTTAGGTGCGCCTTATAGTGCGGAAAATACGGGAGTAATTTGTGTTGATCCCTCTGTTGAACTGTCATTCTCACTGCCCCATTCGCTGTGTCTGCAGAGGTAGACCTGTTCGCACCACCACAAATGTCTGAAAAGATTCTACTGCGCTTGTTGAAGCATCCCAATGTCATCCAGGAGCTGAAATACGATGAGAAGAGCAAGCGGGCGCCTGAGCACTACCTCTTCCACAGGAACAGACCTGTGGACTATTTCATCCTCATTCTGCAGGTTGGTGGGATTTGAAACAGTTAGAAACATTATGCAAGGCATGTCCTTTAACTCTGGGTCAAAATTCACGTGAAGCTTTCCTATTGATTGTGGATAGTGATAATGGCGTAACCATTGCCATAGACCACAGTTATAAAACTCAAGGCCCGGGGGCCAGATCCGGCCCACCACATTATTTTATTTGACCTGCAAAGGCAACTCATGTGTGTCAACTCAAGGTTTCTTGTTACAATAACAAAACTGTAAATTGTCTTCCCTTTTAATAACAGTGTGATATTGCTCCGTTTTTTTTTTTTGTAAAACCCCACTTTCAAAATAAATTTGAAAATTGATGAACTTTTCTTTTATTGGATTCTGTTGTGTATGCAATATGAACATCAGTCAACTCCTCTTTTTCACTTAACTTGATTTTTCTTCTTTAACCATCTCTAACCATCAGTTGTTTGCGTTTCAATCTCAGACCTCTTGTTTTTACTTTTAATATTACCAGCAATAAAGTTATTCTATGACATTTGCACTTTTGCCCTTGAACAGCTTCTGTTTCTGTAATTTTCTCTGAGAAAATTGGTGAAAAATACAAAGTTAATGAAATGGCTTGTGTTTTGACAGAAATTGTTTCACTGAATACAAAAAGATGAATAAAGCAAATGCTATGTTGAAAAAAAGTCATTTTTTATTGTCCTTCTTCCATTAAAGCTCTGAATCTGCCTTCTACAGGGCAAAGTGGAAGTGGAGGCAGGAAAAGAGGGTATGAAGTTTGAAGCTGGACCATTCTCTTTCTATGGAATGCTGGCTCTCACTGTCTCACCAGGTGAGCTCTCTGATGATGCGGCTTGATTGAAGTCATCAGTGACTCAAATGTTTTTTGTGGCTTTAATTTCATTTGCTTGTGGTTGACTGTTTATGACTCTCATATGGTTGCATGCCAAATATGGGAAAACAATAAGAACGTTTAGGAACATCCATTATTGCCTTCACCTTTATGTGAATAATCAGCCACATTATCTTAAAGAAACTGTAGTTAGTGATACAAGCTTTGTCAGTGAAATTATGGATTAGTGACCCATCTCGCAGTGACACTAGTAGTAGTGATGCCCTCACTCTTCTCAGTTCATTCATAAACTTCTCAACTATTCCCCATTCCTTACAACCATTTTGATCAGTATATAGGAACTGAGAGACACCTAGTGGTGAAAATGAAAAGTGTTCTTTGCTATGTGCAGTCTCAAGTCAAATGTGATTCTTATGATTCTCCTTGATTCTTCTTTTAGTCATTATTGGATTTTTTGCTGTTGATTTTGCCTACATGTACATTATATGTATACTACTTTACTTACCTTTCTTTACTTTTCTTTTCCTCTTCTTTTCTCTGACCGCCCCCTCCTGCCCGAAAAGTCCCGCTGTCTCTTTCGCGAACATTTGTCAATAGGGGCGATTCATTAGCTGGATCACCAGGTAGAGTATATTTTTCTTTCTTTACTCATACCCATCTCCTCATTGAATTCTCAGCTACGTGCTAATCTGTAGTTTTTTTAGTTTTTGGTTTAGCATCGCCGTATTTACTAGAGTGAATACTACTTTTGTCATGTTTTAAGTGACTTTGTAGATGATGATGTGTCCAGAAATTGGTTTGTACTTGAATGCACCATGTCCAATACATGTATATGAAAAAGAAAGGAATCAGTGTGAAGAAAAAGTCTGTAGCACCCTCATCCTCTGAGCCATTATTCAAGGGGTTCAATGGTGCTGGAGACTGGAGGCCCCAGACTCCGCCCTCTCCCTCTCGCCCCTAACCTTTAACCCCCTGACTGCGTAAACAAGACCTACAGCTACAGCCCCCTGCTGGACACCACTGTGCGCACATACGAAGAGAAGCACGTACACATATGTTCACTCGCACACACACAAGTAAAACAAGCACACTTTAAAGGATACATCAGTATCTGGAAATGTGCATATATTTAGCTTCTTTTATTCCCATTCTATTTGAGGCCTGAATGCCACACAGTGATGTTGGTCTGGCTTTTATACACACATGTAATATATATATATATATATATATATATATATATATATATATTTTTTTTTTAAATACTTTTTAGGGAGTTTAAATAATGACCTGACCCCTGCTGCTTTTTGAATGTGGAGTACTAATCTGCAAAACTTCACATGCCAGGTCTTTGGCCCACTGTGCTTGGTCTGCACGCGCGCACACACACGAATGCTATTTGTGCGTCCCATAGACACCGACTTATTGCAATGTTGGATTACATACATTCCAGTCAGCGTAGTAGCACTGGTTTTAGCCGAGCTGTTTTCACTTTGTTGTGTGTGATTTTCACTAGGCTTCTTTAAGGAGTGGAAAATATAATCTGGCTTTAATTAAAAAAAGAGACCAAGTACTTTCTATGTGGGGGCACAGGCAAGCTGCCTCAGTGAAACTCACCAACTCATGAAATATTTTCTGGAAGTCCAAAAAGGCACGGAAAGTATATTTTAATATTATCAGTGTCTTAAAATTACCTTCACGCAATGCAAATTGCAAATTTAGTTTTAATGCACCACCATTGAATGTTAAAGTAGAAAGATCACTGTCAAATGAGTCAACCACAAAAATATGTCCGAACAAAATTGTTTGAAGAAATTTAAATTTAAAGAGCAGTTGTTTTTTTCTGAAATGCTGCCTATCCACATTTGTTCTTTGCAGCAAGTGCAGATATACCTTTTTTTCAGTTGCCTCGCACCATAACTACGTAATCTGTATTTGATAGCAGTATATTTTGGTGCAAAATTCATATTTGATCATTTTTCTCACAGAGAATAAATCTCCACCAAGGCCGTTTGGACTAAACCACTCGGACTCCCAGAACAGGAGCGATCGAATAGATGCCATCACTCCGACTTTGGGCAGCAGTAACAATCAACTGAACTCCTTCCTGCAGATCTACGTACCTGACTACTCTGTCAGAGCATGCTCGGACCTGTATTTTATAAAGGTGAGTCGAGGGAGATTGGCACTTTGACCTCTGTATCGGGTGCTTGGTTGACGTGCCTCCCTCTTGTTAAGTGTTCGGGTCTTCAGTAGGTAGCCTTAAACAGACCCATTTTATTTTCAGATCGATTTGGATTTATGATTTTATGTGTGTGCGTGTGTCTTGTATTGTGTTCATGTATGTACTAATGTAATGGAATGGAGGATGATAGTGTAGTGACATTAGAGAATATTTTACAGTGCTACATCAAGTTATTAACTTAATTCTCTCCGTGACCTACTTCGTAACTCAAAGTTTGAAAATCAAAGTTATGTTTCCCATTGAAATGAATAGAATTGCATTTAATCTGTTCCAGGCCACAATTTGTTGTAGTT
The DNA here is from genome assembly GCF_024217435.2 of Syngnathus scovelli. Taxonomy (NCBI): domain Eukaryota; kingdom Metazoa; phylum Chordata; class Actinopteri; order Syngnathiformes; family Syngnathidae; genus Syngnathus; species Syngnathus scovelli. The sequence goes on along the minus strand of NC_090851.1, from coordinate 10,294,127 downwards.
ACTTTTTTTTTTTTTTTTAAATCAGTGTTAAGTTAAATAAATGCACTGCAATCTGAAGAAATGGCACAGAAAACAATTTTTTTTAAGCGCTTATTGCGATTTAACTTTAAGTGAGGAGAGAAGGATAACAGTTCCTCCATTGAAGGAGTCTCCGTCCAAAATAACAATTTCATTCAGACACAGTTGTTTTGTCTATTTTGAATATTTATTTTAAATGTGAAATTCATCTATCAATTTTCTGAACCGCTTTTCCTCTGCCAGCCAATCGCAATTGACTTGCATAATTCACTTCCGAGTAATGTTTTCCACTCTGCCTCCTGGTGGCAACAGCCTACAATAACTTTGATAAGTGAAATATTTTTTCTATTAGAAGTTTCCTCTGATGATATTTGACATGCATTATGCTGCAGATGAGAACTGATGTTAGACAAGCTAATTGTAAAATGACACCATACGAGTTTTTTTTATCTTTGTCGTTGTTTTTATTATTATTGTGATATATATTGTCAGAGTGTATTGCTTGCCTCTAGTTTTAACGCAACAAAAACAATTTTGATTGGTTTTAAAAACCCTATCTTTACTAGGTCAAGGTACCACTGAAGAAGTACTAGGAGTTGAGCATACGAAAATTGAATCCCAACCATCTTGCTTTGTCATCTGACCCGATGTCTCTATCCTTACCGTTACCTAGGTAACACGGCAGCAGTACCAGAATGCCTTGATGGCGTCGCGCATGGACAAGACGCCGCAATCCACAGACAGCGAGTTCACCAAGATCGAGCTCACGCCGAACGAGCTGGAGACTTCCATCACGCTCGCCGGCCCCGCCGGCCACGCCCCAACTGTGACTGTAGCCTTGGCTAACGAGGCTTCCCACCTTCTCAACCAGCAGCACAATTGCGTGGGTGTGAGCAGGAGCAACCACAGCGCGCACAACGAGTGGCCCATCTAGCCCGGCGCTCAGCTCGGTGGAGGTCCTGTCTGACGGACGCACAGTGCAGTGGTGTAGCTAGAAAGATCGCAGGGGAGCGTGAGCGGGCAGAGTGAGGATGCTGCATCACCTCAGTCACTTGGCCCACCCCCCCACAAAGGATGGGCAGTGGGGGGAGACGTGTGGTGAATTCCCCCACCTGTTGGCAGCCCTGTTCCACTACACCTTCTTAAGATGGTGCTGTGACTGAAATTCCTTTTGGGACGATTTGACACTTTCATAGCGGTAACTTGGACAAGAGGACAACGGACTGCATGCAAACCTGACACCCTTCACTCCTCCCACACACACACGCGCTCACACACATACACACACACACACACATGCACACACCATATTTTCCACTCAGGCCAAAGACCTTGGTCCTCCCGTGAATGGCCGTGATTTTTTTTTTATTTTTATTTTTTTTTTTTTACACAGGTCGCACACACACACACACACACACTCCCAAATAAATGTCACCTTTTTGCATCTTTCAGGGAAACTCAGTGGACGTTTGATCCCATCAACATGGACTCCAGAGAGCAATGGTTTGGCAAAGACTGCACCAAAAACCGCTTTGAGAGAAACCATTACATCAAAAACCAAGAATGTTTTCCTGTATTTATTTATTTTATAATATTGTATGTATATATAAAGATATATATGTGGTGTGACATTAAAGTGGCAATTAAGCATGCACGTCATACCAGAGAGGACATGCTACATAATATGGAGCTAAACATCCATTGGTGTATATGAGGGGGCAAAGGTCTTTTACAGAAACAGTATGTATATTACAGATTGTCTTATTTTTACTATTGTGTATTCTAAATTGGGCTTTTTCACCTTAAAAAAATCACACTATTGCCTTTAAGAAAACAAATCATAACCTTAATTATTTTTAACAAAGTGCAATGAAGAGAAATTTATTTAAGAGATGATTAATAATAATACAAAAAAAATGACTGTATTGTAAATTGACAGCTATATGTATTTGTATGTATGCTCTGTATTTGTCTGTTTGTGTTTGAAAGATAGGAAATACAAAATCCACATGCAAATTTCCCTTAATTTCAAATTGGAGGCCTCTCATGGTTGTGACCTCAGACAAGTCTACTGTACGTTCAAGTGTGAGTTCTGATGCGTTGTGGGAACAGTGATGTCAACGTGAAAGTGCCATCACAGCGCCAATGCGCTTGGGAGTAAAGTTTTGTAAGAGTGTTTTTTTTGTGCCAATTTTACATTTAATCAAACTTGACTATTGCACAGTATTAATGACCTCATCTAACATGTTGAGCATCATCAACGTCACAAGAAGAAACCTCGACATTAAATATGTCCACAGATGACACATGACATTCCTTATCCACTCCGTAGTTTTGTTTCCTGTTGTTTGTCTTCTTGTCACATGACACTCCACAACCATGCCTGATCTTAGTTCATAAAGGTTTTTTTGACAGCAGTGAATGTGAGAAGAGTGTTGTGGCGGCTATCACAATGCAGATCATAATCCATGTTTAATAACTGTTTAGTGACATCAAAACTGTTGTTTCATGTTTCATTCTGCTGTGGCTGCCATTAAAAGATTTACAGTGATATTCCTTCACTTTTATGGTTCAGTTTTACTGTGACTTACACAGTTAACAACTGTTTGGGTTTTTTCTACATCATCGCAAATATTTATGACTTGAACGCTTCAAATTAATATAAATCAGATGTGTGGTGTGCATTTGTATTCAGAATTTATACTTTGATACCACTGAATACAATCCAGTGCAATAAATTATCATCACAAGTCACCTAATTAGTGCGAGTTCGATTCCACCTCCGACCCTCCCTGTGTAGAGTTTGAATATTCTTCCCGTGCCTGCGTGGGTTTTCTCCGGACACTCCAGTTTTCTCGCACATCCCAAAAAACATGCTTAGTAGGCTGATTGAGCACTCCAAATTGCGAGTGCGGATGGTTGTTCGTCTCTGTGTGCCCTCTGATTGGTTGGCAACCGGTTCAGTGTCCCCCGCCTACGTGATGATTGTTCAGTAAGATTTTTTATGTTGAGTTGGATGCCATTAGATTGCGTGAAGTATACTAAATTAAGTGGCCAATGTACTATATTTGGGCTCAAGAAAAGAACACAAAACTCTGAAAAACTATCTTTATTTTACATTTGTAAGTTATTTCCTTCAGTGTACAAATGGCAGGAGCATGAGAACATAAAAGGATATGCATAAAAATCAAACATAACCTTCGTTTAGAAAATGAGAGATGACGAATAAAATCTCATTTCAACCGTTGACTTCAGTTAACTAATTGTTGATAGGCTCAACACTTGCATGGTGTGATACAAAAATTAAGAAACAATGGGGGGAATCACGATATTCCATTTATAGTTCTAGAAACACTATCTTATAAAAATAAAAATAACCTGACCTCAAAAGAACTTGTTGATGGCAGTTAACATTTAGATACAGCTTTGAATGTGTTATTCATAAGTTACAGGTTGGGTTAACAGTTTGCTATGTAAACCGCAGTGAATGAATTTCTAAAATGCTTACAGTCAAGATACACTGTAAAAAAACGTGCATATTTGAAAGTTACAAAACGAAAAGATCACAATCGCTCCTGTAGCAAATGACTTTCATTTAAGTTTCAAGACACAGTTAAGCCTGAAAATGAAAATCTTCCTTATGTATAAAATAATAATAAATAAAGAAAAAGATACTGATGTGATGTGTCCTCAAGTTGTTAAGGTTGCGTCATATCTGTACGTTTGCGTGACCACATCCCAAAAAAGAAAATTACAAATAAAAACTGCAAATCAAGAAGAGATAAAACTGTTTCAAAAGTTTCTTTAAAAAAACCTTCAGTTTAACGGTTTTGGCTCTGCATAAGCACAAACAGGTTTAAAAATTCCAGGATGCAACTTTTGCATACGGAGACTGCATGTTAAGTGAGTGATAAACTGCACCGAGCTGTCCAAAAAATAAATGCAAATGTAATACTCACATTTCAGGTTTCTATAAAAATACTCCTCTTATCTTCTTCAGCTGTTTACACCTTACAGCTATTTACAGAAGCATGACTTCACTGTTGTTATAGCGATTATCAGCATGTTGTACAGGATGTTGCTCGGCAACGAGAAAACAGGTCAACAGCCACCTGAACACTGCAATGTTATCTCTCAGTTTTGCAAATTTTCACATTAGTATCAAGCACAATGCCTTTTTGCAAAACCAATACATGTAAAATGTCGAGAAAATCAACCAAACGAAAAGCACGTTGTTCCCATTTGCATTAAAAAAAATCTATTGTGATGCATCCAATCGATGCACTTCTTCACAAAGCGTGCTGACACGCACGAGTATGTCATGCTTCAAGCCAGCTTATCCTACAATAAGGCCTGAAAAGGTCACGTTAAACTTCAGTGGAGGAGTGTCTCGACGACTGACAAAAACTGACAATTTGAATCCAATCGATTAAGAAAATAACAATTACAAAAGGCTTTTTTTTTAAGGAGCAGTCATGCGTGCAGTTTTGTGACGGTCGGGTGATCCCGTTTTGTGTGCTGGTCTGTCACACTTTACGCTAAAATGTCAAGTACTGACGCATGCACGCACGCACGAGCACACACGCACGCACGCGCAGGCACACACAAACAAACACACAGTGAAGGATTTTCCACTTTTGCCAAACTAGCAAACCTCTAAATTACTTAAGGTACTTCATTCTTCCTCTTCCTCTTCCTCTTCTTCTTCCTCCTCCTCCTCTTCTTCTTCTTCTTCTTCTTCCTCTTCCTCTTCCTCCTCATCATCGTCTTCATCGTGGCAGTGGGTGATCTCCTGCGGGGTTTGAGGAAACAGGTTGGGAGGCTTGATCTCACTGAAGGAGCGGGTCAGCTGGTTTCTCTTGCACTCCAATTCCTTGCGGTTGCGCGTGGCCATCGGCGACTCTGCGCCAATGTCCACGTGCATGTGCTCCACCGTCGACTCGTGGGGCATCTGAAGCTCAGAATAAAAGCGGGGGTTTGATTAGTTGCTTCTAAAAATCAGTTTTTCCTCCACTGATTTTTTATTGAGTTGTGAAAGAAGACATGTGCATGTGTCTGAAACTAGTCTCATGTTGTTCTTCAATGAGCCCAAGATGTAATCTGCAAACGTGTTTGTTTTCCATCCTGTACTCACAAGCACGTGTGCGGCTCTGAAGAGGTAGCTGAATGGATAGTAGAGCAGGTTGATGTATGAGGCTGCGTAGAGATCTGCGTAGCGCATCACTTGGGAGGCAAACAGAGTCTGCCTGGAGCCGCTGCGGAAAAGGCTGCCCATCATGCCGTAGCACATGTCCATGTCATGTGTGACTTTCTGAAGGAGATGAATAACTGGAATTGTGAAAGGATATCTACCCAGAACAAAATTGATTGACCTCACAGATACTCTGATATGCTATAAAGATGAGAAAAGGCAAAGGGACATTGTGACTAAAACAGAATGCAATGATTTGGATACAACATATTCAACTGAATACATTACAAAGACAAGCTATGTAATGTTCCAACTAATATTTTATTCATTTATCCCTTCGCCCATTTATTTATTTATTTAGAACAAGAAGATGAAAAAGAAGAAACACTGAGCACTGAGTACTTCTACCATCCCCAACAATTTGTCAGTGTCTGTGTGCTCGCCCCTCCCTTCCTGTGTCTACTCTCAATCTATGTACTAATCACAGTCACCTGCCTCTCGTTACCTGTCGCGTATATAAGCCCTGTCTGCGTGTCACACTTGTCGGATTGTTCTCGTCTCGGCCGTCGTCGTTCCTGTCTTTATCTTGTCTTTTGTTCAGTTAGTCTTGTCCTTAGTCGAGCTTCTTATAGTCTGTCTTTGAGTTCTCTACTAAACCCTGGTCCAAGCTGCGTTTGGTCGCCCTGCTCCATTCCATCCATGACACAATTCAAGTCAACGTAGGTTGTTGTAATGGAGAGTATGACAGTGGCGCAGTATCATGGAGGAGCATTTCTGTGGTCGGGCCTCTTATTGAGTTTTATTTTCATTTATGAATTCTGTTTTTCTCTCATTTTGAACTAGATGCCTGCATCACATGGCAAAACAGCTGGGACAAGGCAACAAAAGACTGGCTATACTAAAACCAGTTTGGAACACTCCACAGATGAACAGGTTCATTTGAAACAAGCGAGTGATAGTCTATGAAAGGAGCATCCCCCAAAAGGTGCGCTTGTGAGGATGGGACAAGGGTCAACACTTGTGAAATCAGAACAAAGGTATATCCCACTCAACAAACATACTTTACATGTGTGACAAGCCCTGTCCTCTTGTGTTGCTATGTAAACCCAGACAATTAAAGCTGTACCTTGACTCTTCTCTGGATAGTGCTGATATCGGGCCTCTCGTTGCTGCTGCTGTCCAAATGTCTGCAGGGGAATGATGACCCATGATTAAAGTTGCATTAAATGGGTGGGTGGAGTCATATCAGTTGGCTAAAGAGGCTGATATCAGCGATGCAAATTTTCAGCCCGCTCCTTTAGACTTTACACTCTTGACCCAAAGGACCTCATAACGCACATGCTTTCTGCAAAGTGGTGAAATCGGTGCAGGTGGTTTGAAAGAGTTCAAGTTCTTACTTGTAGAGTTCTGCCAAGAAAATGTCCAGACCTTGTAGTTCATCAAACAAAGCTGAGAAGGGGAAAAAAAAAAAACATTATTAGCTATCACTGCTCATGTGCAATGTCCTAATCTGTGCAACTCATGACAATGCTATGCTGGCCGAGGTTTAGTAATTCCAGTTCAACTAATGGCACATCGGGAAATATGCAGTGAGCACGCACTGGTTCACATCGACTGTTTTGAAACTCACAACGTTGTTTAAAAGTTCCGTTCGGTTAACCAGAGTACACTCTTCACCAGTACGTCTGACACTACAGATGGAAAGAGTTGAAGCACGAGCTGCTGATTGAAAGTCTGTGTTTGTAAATATAATGGGAAAGGAGTGCGCTCTGTCTCTTAAAACACGCATACAGAGTGGTGCGCCGGCATTTGAGTGAATTTCCGAATGCAACCATACTGCAATGGCCCTCAAATACATAAACGCGCAGGAAGGTTTTCACTCTGCGCCCAAGTTGGGAATATACGTAAAATCATTGTCTAATTCATGACTCAGGCATACCAACAATGTGAGTTTTTTATCTCTTACAACTCTTGTCGGTCCACACGTGCAGCTCCTGGGCAAGCTCAGGTATGACCAGGAAAGTCCTCCAGCCTTGGCGTTTCTTGGACTTGAGTATGTCTCCAAAGATATGGTCCCCGATGTACACGATGTCCTTCCCTTTAGCCCCAAGCAAGTCACAAACGATGTCTGAGGAACCTGTGACGAAGTACCAGGGGACACTCACTCAGTGAGCACAAACAACCTGACACCACATGAAATGTCTTACCTCCAGAATAAACAATGCCATGCTGCAGCGGTCCTGTGTAGGTGCCAATCTTTAGTCGTCCTGTGGTCTGAGATAAATGGAAAATACATTTACATCAAATTTCACACAGAGGCGATGCACCTTAAAAGAAAAGCAAACCTTGAGGCTACTTTATGCTAGCAGAAATATTTGAATAGTGTGTTTGTCTGTATGCATATCACTCTCTCTCTGTGTCTACACACACACACGCATGCACACGAACACACACACAACTGGTAAGTACAGTATATTCTGGACATTTCTATCGTTTCATCAAACTGTGAGCTTCCTATCCCCTCACCGTGTCCACTTGTCGGAGCACTGTCCCTTCACCAAAGAAGAGTGGCTTTCTGGCATCTACAAGGATGAGGTCAAAATAAGACTGCCACGGTTGGTGTGACGTACCAGGCTGAAACAAATGAATGATGAAAATAAATGCACATGTAAAAAGCCATGCCAACATGGGGATTATACAAAACAAATGAGGGCTTCAAGGTACTAAAGTCTGAAGTGGATTATATATATTCATGATATAATATTTATATATTTGATCAATTTTGAGTGTTGTCACATAGAAGAGAGTGTTTACCTTTGGACCATGGGAGAAGTCAAACAGGTAAGTCATGATTTTCTGTGAGCAAAACGATAGTTAATTACTTTAAAAACAAACATAAAACTTTCAAATGTCATTACAATTATTTTTATACAGCAAATACATCAATTGTGACAGGCGGCTATTCTAAAGCCAACAAGTAGCTGGTGAGGCTGATGGCATGAATATTAATGGCCTTACTTACATCAGTGTATTTATAGTCGCTGTTGGTAGCCAAAAAAACCTTGGCAACTTCATTCATCCGGCTGAGAAGAAGAGGCAACTTTCCCTGGTGGTAATGCAGAAGAAAAAGAAGAAGGCTAAGGCTCTTTAGAAATAAGGCTCCTTACTGATGATTCAAGCTGATGTGAAAAGAGCCACCTTCATGAATACAAACTACTTACATCTTTCACGACATACTTCTCAAGGTTCTCCACAGTTTTTTCCTTCAATGTGCCCTGAAATGTAAAAGATGTAAAAACTTCATACTGCTTGATCGGACTACTCTTATTAAAAGCATCACTGCAAATTGATTCAGTGACAGGACCAAGAGAACAGCTTGTTGTGCAGTGTTAAGAGATATTTGTGTCTGTATATTTTGATTGTTGCTGTATCTTGGTGATGAAGATATTCATTTTCTGACCTATTTGTGTAGAAATACACACAACTCCATACAAAGTAAAACCTAAGAGTACATTTTTACAAAAATAAAAAAGTTTCATATCTTAAACTAGTAAAACAGTTCGAATCAATCATTTCCAAAAATTAAACTAATACAAAAATGACAATTCTATGTAGTAGTAACTTGGGGAATATTTTAATACTGATATGTTTTCATTTTTACTTTACTTATTTTGAAGAATTATCATATAAGACATGAATTCATTATTATTAAAACTTACTACTTCACTTAGTGACTTAAACAATACATTTCAAAGTTGCTTGTAGTCAAATAAAAATATATTTTTGCAATAATTAAGTTACTGTATCAAACGTATGACTCATTGGAATTGGTTTCCTCAAACCATTTGAGTGGAACTAGCTCATCAGGTTTAGAGAGTAGGGTTCACATTCTTGTTTTTCTGCCACTGCCGCTTTCATGCATGCTGTACCTTGAAGTGGACCCAGTCAACAGCGTCGCGAACATCCTGGAACATGCTCTTGTAAGACATGAAGAGGTCGCCGTCCTTAAAGCCCATTTCACAGCTAAACGGGGGAGGAGCAAAGACGCACATGTATACGCCGCTGTCATAGTACAAGACAAATCTTTATGGAAGGATTTCCAAAACATTTCTCCTAGTTTGTTTTTTCTCTTGGTTTGACTATTTGCTCATTTTATTTTAAATGGGATAGCCTTCCCTTGATGGAGGGGTCCCCAGCCAAACAGGAAAGCATTCTTCCCCTAAAAGACCAACAACCAGGTTTCAGAGGACAAAGACCATGCAACCATTCCAGATTACATTCTCAAGAAATGTACAGGACATTGGACTCTCCGCTAATGTTAACATCCAATGTTTATCTCTCTTCTTTCCCCTTGTCTTAAAGTTAGTCGAATGTTATTTACCTTTGTTTTTGGAACCATGCTTTTTTTTAACAATTCAGCAAAGCAAATGTAGTTTTTGACTGGTTGACTGCAATGCGTTTGATTTTTTTTTCCCCAGGTTGGTTTGTGTCACTTCACATGCCGCTAGGGCCCAGCAGCTTGCTGCATGACATGACATTTATTATAATAAGCAGCTTCTTACCTTGTGTATCTATCACAGTTGGAGAAAAAATCCACTAGACATGCAAAGAGGTAGGTCTCTTGAAGAAAGAAAAAGAAAAAAAAAAAAAAAACAACATGAATAACGCATGCTGACATTATCTGTCATCATCTGAGATTATTTTTGCTCAAGCCATACCTGGCAGGTTAAAAAGTGTGTTGAGAATATAAAAGCGCTCTGTATCATCTCTTTGGATGAATTTGTTTGGGTAGCGCTCACGGATCTCAGGGCTGGGAAAAGAAGAAACCCATTGAGATTATTTCATGAGGGCGGTGAAGCGGGCACACAAACCGTATGAGGACACAAACCTGACAGTCTTACTAACAATCTTCCTCAGAGACGAGGAGAGATGAATGTTCAGAAGCCTCACCCTCTGAGAAAGTTGAATCCATGGACGCAGATCAGTATATTACCGTAGGCGTCGACCTTCAACAGGTTTCCGTACATCGTGTCAAATACAAGGCCTCTAGAAGTGGGAAGAAAAAAAAAAAGTGGTTGTAATGTCTCTATTCACAGTAAATCTCAGTTGAATCACTTGTCCTGCTGCTCTTTACATTAATCGTAACCAAATAGAGGTCATACAGAGGTCTCGATTATTCTATAAAAGTGGCAGTGGGGCCCACCTGGTAGGAAAGGACGAATCGTAGACAAAGCTGAACAACTCCTGAGGGTAACCGATGGAAACCAGCCGCTCCACTATTAGCTCAAATCCAAGAGACTCATACTCTGGTGATTTATACACTAGAAAGCAAATGCACAAACAAGCGTGTGTTTAGCAAATATTGTCCCATTTCAGGCTATGCTAGTTACATTGTATCCATGTTCAAATACTGAAATATCTGCAGTGTATGTTGTATGTTTTTTTTTTTTGTTGTTTTTTTTTTTGGGGGGGGGGGGCAAAGGGATTTAAAAATTCTCTGAAGTACGGTAAGCCGGAAATGCCAAAACAAAATGGAAATCTTTACCTTGCTTCACTGACGACGCTGGTACTTCCTTATTTGGAAGTAGTCTTTTTAATCCGAGAAATTAGAATTATATGTCAGTGTAAAGTATATTAAAAAACACAGGTGAACATTTCAGCTGTCTAGTAATATCATGTGTTTTTGTTTTTCACGTCCTTGCTAAACTAATACTCAATTTGTGTTGATTTTTACTCACCAAAAATTAAGTGTTATTCTTAAGAAATTACGGTCTATCTGAGATCCCACTTGCTTTGTTGGTTAAGTGACATTTTTTAATCCAGTCATTTGATTTACATACTAAAATAGCAGGACACGCAGTTACCGTAATTATGCAAAAAATATATACAACTAATTTCTCGTGCAAAGGAAGACACGACACAATTAGGTGAGGCTTTTGGTGCATGTCAATGTTTTGTGGACTTTGGAACATGGACTGGAGCTGACTCAGACTATACTCAGTAGACTAGGAAACAACAAGATACAAGAGCAGTTGATTAAACTGAAGGCACAAAGAAGTCACTTTAAAAACAAAAAAGGTTGACAGTATCCACTCCAGATTGTGCTGTGTTGTTTCGGACTTTTGTTAACTCCATGTTCCCACTCCCTCATGAAGCCCCTTCACACATGTACATGTGAACACATTGTACCCTACGTGTGTTTGTGTCACCACAAGCCAGGATGTTCCACGTGACTCAACAGGAACATTTGATCAGGTGTGAAAACAAAAAATGGCCCAACTTTCAGTGGAATCTTAGATGAGCTTTGGGCTGGCTGATGAGCCCGCTCCTCACCATCGTCAATATTTACCCCAGGGCCAAACTACAACTAAGACCGGGCTCAAAAAAAGGCCAGCAGAGGATTATAATGCTATCTGACACTGGGACACGGGTATGTCACATGTTATAAATACAAAATGGAGAATGTGCTTGTGTTGATGGCTGCTTTCCCTACTCCTAGTGGGATTGTTTGGAAGAAATATACATAACAAAATATCCAAAATGAAATACTTTATCTTCTGCCCTTTCTGGTTGTATGGTGCCAAACATTAGCAAAACATGCACACACAGATGCTGACAAAATTGTTGTAACGCCACTGTTAATGAAATACTAAATCGGACATTGCTTTTGAAATTAAGACTTGTTGCATACCCGTTTGAGGCAATTAATGCAATCAAAAAAATAAATAAAAATTAACATCCACTGAGACTTCTGCACCTCTCAGCAAGTGCTTTGGTCTGCTCTTCAGGTTTGAAAGGTGTTTTCTGTTTGAAGTCACTTGTGATACTAATTAGAGGTTTGTCCCTGTTTGATGTGCCTATGATCAAATTTATCTTTTCTAGGGTCCCATTATTTTTTTTGTCCCAGTGAATTTGGTGAGTTTTTTTTTTTGTTTGAAATGGCATATTAGTGGTGTACTAGTATTTCAGTATCCCATGTTGCATTGTCGTTGGTTATTGTGCCTTTTAATGCTTATAATAGTAAATACTTGTCATTGATTCTACAGTTTAAATTAGCAATGCGTCACACAATAGGTGCTATAAAAATGACTATTTAGTTCATACTACTTGTTTTTATTGTGGCTGCCAGTCCAAGCTCTGAGTATAAGTTATAGGAAGAAGCAAAATTATGAAAAATGTGTACATTATAGTCTTTAAAATGTATTTCTGTTGAACCACAATTCAAAAGCAATGTCAGATTTTCAAAGGTTTATTTTAGGGTCATCAACATCATCGTCATTATCACTATTGTCATTATTATTATTATTATTATTATTATTATTATTATTATTATTATTATTATTATTATTATTATTATTATTATTATTATTATTATGGCCCAAGCGGCGACCACACATATGACACAAGTGGTCAGCTCGGAGAACATCAGTGGACTCGGTACAAGATGGATTCTTGTCTTTTTGTGAACTCACAAATACCGAGAGAATTTAGCTAGTATGCAAGGTTAATAGATCACTTTATCACTTTTTTGTGACACTTTAAATTAAGATGAATTCTATTGTTTTGCAAGCTCACTAATCCTGAGTTTGTTTGTGCATTAGAACCACGTCACCTTTTGCAACTCAATCCTCCATCTGGTTCTCAACCCCTTCAGTAAACACAAGGTCTGGGCCCTTTGCCCAGGCCAGTCGCGCAAACCAATTACATTGCCTTTCCACGTCTCCACCTCTTGCTTCACTCGCTTCTTCTCCTCCTCCCACCACACACTCTTTTGTGAAATTCTTCCCAAAGCTCAGAGGCACTACAAAGAAACCTATTTTAAGAGTTGTTTGCCCTCGGTCACCTATGCGATCACCAGTCTCACTTTCTGTAGTTCACTGCCAGGTCCGTTTCAACATGTTGACCTTGAATTGACAAACCTCGATTTAGCGTGTCATTCAATATCTTAATCAACTATAAAACCGGTCGTCATTTAGGAAGTGAGTCATGTGTAATTAAATGATTACAGAAAAGACTAGTAACCTGTTCATAATTAAATGTTTGATTGGACGGTGTCGCCAACACTTCTGTTTTGCAAGTCCTCTGCTGATAAACAGAGGACTTGCAAAACAGAAGAAACTGCAATGTATAGATAGTATCAGAGAGTATTCGACTCTCAGATGTAACTTTAGCTGCCCCTATTTCTGACAGAAGTTTGTGGCGTTATTAGTAGATCTCTTGCTGCATCAGAAACTCCACTGCTAGGCTGTTGACAGCAATAAAGAGCTCCGGTGGTTGTACCGGAAGTTGCACCACTGATGGTTACAATCTCCTCGGCTGCCTTAAATTATTTTAATTCTTGTATTCCTCCCACTGAGGGCATGTAGATGACTAACTCTCTGACACACAGATACACATTGGCAGCCTTGGATGTAAAAGTTTCATTCAGAAATTTAGTTTTAAAAAATTTTGTGTTTAATCAAAATGAGACGTTTGCAATGAATGAACCAGTAACTGAATCCCTTTCAAAAACGATGGCAAGTAAAATATCCCTGTATGATGATTTTGCTTATTTGTTGTTTAGTTATTTTTTTATCGTTAAACAATATCAAATAAACAACAATAATCAGTTGATAAACAGTAATTTGGGAAAAAACAAATTGAAAGTTACTTTAATGCAAAATATAAAATTGCATCCGATTATTCAATTCATCGATAGAGTTAAGACTCCAGCATTACTATGGATCTTCTAAAGCTCAAACCTAGCCTGGTTGTGTCTCAATATTGCTGTTTAAGGCGCTTCAGGGAAGGATGTCTGTAACTTCAAGTTCCATCATCACTTGACCAATGAACCCTTTGGGACACCCGTCACATGTACCTCCCAATCACCTCTGTAGTTTCAAAGTGCACCGCGAGATAAGGGTGGGTGATACAAACTTGTTCTTGTGCTTACAAGTTGCTCCCTCAAAGAGACATTTTTTCCAAACTCAATGGAGTATAGCTGGTTGGACTTCAAGAAACATCAAAAGTTAGCGGTAAAAGGCAATGTGATTGCCAACACCACACGGGAAGGCCCAAGCTGGGATTCGAACCGTAAACCTCAGAATTGTGAAGCAAAATAGGCTAGCCCCAAATACACCATGTTACCCCAACAATAAAAGCCACATATGTAATAACAATGACATCTTTTATGCAAGTATAGCACACAGTGGTTGCACTCTCTAGTTGTCTGGATTTGATAAAGCACGTCTGGGGTCAAAAGCTGACAGGCCCTCCATGGATACGTGATGGTCGTGCTTCTTGTAAACATTGACACTAGGGTATGAGCGCCCATAAAAAGAGTAATGTCAACAGCTGAGCAACTTTTACCCTGCCTTAGCCGCAAATTTAGAGGGGGACTAAGAGTAATTCCTGTTCTCACAGGAGTCATCGTTCAAGAAATTCACAAACACACGTGTTCCACTTAGCTAATTCATTTGGTTATTTTGGGAAGCGCGGATAAAAAAGTGGGTCCGAGTCACAGAACAACATGGCAGGATAATTTTGGAGCAGTTACTAGATGGGTGGAGAAGTATGCTACCGATCTGGCGTGCCAGGGAGTTATGTGGAACATTCATAACATATTTGCTGCTCACTGACGTAAGAACATGGAATGTTGTGATTATTTCTTTAGAAATCATATTCAATAACAAACTTTCTATGTTAAGAAATAATTTCCTATCTTCGTTGTTTTACTCCCATGGGTGTTGAGTGAAGTCTTACGTACCTGCCAAAGTGTAATCCATATCAAAACCAAAGCACTTAATCTTCTCCATTGCCAGACTTCTGTTGACAAACACTCTAGAGAAGACACACCAAGGTATGTGTGTTACTGGCTATGTCAAAAAACAACAACAATCACACACACAATGGCAAATAGTGTTCTTGAGTGAAAAATGTTAACTTGAGAATAAACATTACTCAACCCAGACAAGTAGCCAGGCCATAGTGGATCTATCATTCAGTACTGGGTGAGTTTAAGGCTTCACACCAAGAGAAATGATCAACATAAGCGAAATGATCAACATCAGAAAAAAACTACCCCAATTTGTTCTGTTCTCTAAAATATTCGGCGCATCGTATAGTAAAATCATGGAGAGTAATGACATACCGTATTTTCCGGACTATAAGTCGCTCCGGAGTATAAGTCGCACCAGCCATAAAATGCCCCAAAAAGTGAAAAAAAACATATATAAGTCGCTCCGGAGTATAAGTCGCATTTTGGGGGCAATTTATTCGACAAAATCCCACACCAAAAACAGTCATGAACGAGCAACAACAGGCTAAACGATAGCAACAACAGGCTAAACGATAGGTATGCTAACGTGACAAACACAAACAAAGAGCTGAGAACGGGCCTGACGTAACATATAGAGTGATTAAGGACAACTATTACATGAATAACATGTTTATAAAACCATCAGTGTCACTCCAATTCATTAAATAGCAACAACAGGCTAAACGATAGGTATGCTAACGTGACAAACTCAAAGAAAGAGCTGAGAACGGGCCTGACGTAACATATAGAGTGATTAAGGACAACTATTACATGAATAACATGTTTATAAAACCATCGGTGTCACTCCAATTCATTAAATAGCAACAACAGGCTAAACGATAGGTATGCTAACTTGACAAACACAAACAAAGAGCTGAGAACGGGCCTGACGTAACATATAGAGTGATTAAGGACAACTATTACATGAATAACATGTTTATAAAACCATCGGTGTCACTCCAATTCATTAAATCCATCGATCGATCTTTGTCAACAATGGGTGCGCACGGCTGAGGGCGCTTGCGCTTCAAAATATTCCACAGGCTCATATAACGATAGATAAACTATATTTTAAATAACTATAATACAAGCCAATAATATTATCAAACCATCCGTGCACTTTAATTCCATTAAATCCATCGATCAAATTCCTCGTCCTTTGTCAACATCGCCGCGCGTGCGCCCTGACGTCACCCTCGTCTTTATTCCACAGATCTACTATATAACTATATTGTAGCATTAACAAAGTACAAGGATAGACGTAGGTTTGGTAAACGGCTCTTTATTAAACAAAACAAACTTCCAAGCGTGTGGCGGCGTGGACTTCCAGACAGACCGGGCGTGCGTAATGGCCATGTCCGAGCCCCGCGCACCGTTCGCGGACAACCACTCGGCCGATCGTCGGCCCCCGACTCAGTAGAGACCGGGCGTGCGTAAAAGCCATAATAGTTTTTCAAACCTTCTATGTCACTCCAAATCCTTAATTCCTTCAAACTCTTTGTCCTCCGTGTCACTTAGAAATGATCACCGCTAATGATGCCGGTCGTCCTTGTGTGGGCACGTTTGTATGTAAACAACCGGCGCGCCGCGCTACTGACGTCACTTGAAATAGTAATCCATTG